>NC_142684.1:0-300000 GCF_056320005.1 Nelumbo lutea | reverse complement strand
CCCCAAAAAAATTAAAAAATTACAATAGAAATGTGTTAGCACTATACAGTGAAGCCCTATCCACCCCTGATTATCCTAAAGAATCAGTCATATTCAGTTCCCTAGAACCCATCTAAAGAAGAAAAAGCTCTCGAGTTTCGTTGAGCAAGTGGGCCAAAATCCAAGGAACCTCTTCTTGGTTAGCAGCCCATCGTATGGCATTTCTTCAATCACCCTCCACCACAAAGGGGGCAGAGTGAATAGTTCTAGCCATCCTTGAGCAGTTAAACCCATAAAAAGAGCTCTGACTTTCGCTTCAACCATGTCTGTAATGCCAATAGGTCCACTATAAGTCCACAATACTGTTCCAGCAGAGTTGATTATGAGAACACCAATCCCTGCCACCCCCTACCATCTGAAATTATTCTGCAACTTCCGTTAAAGTTTAGCAGGAATTTTCAACTTGTCCTTAGAGATAACTTAGGTGGGAACAAAGGAACTAACCTAGAAGAGAGGAGGACACAGCTTAGATTCCTATTAAAGTACTTACAATGTTGGGGCCCATTGAGTGAGGGTTAGGGCTGATAGAATATTAGATTCCTTTGTTAGTATGCCCTCAGACTTTCTATGGGGTTAGGCCTTTCACTAAGTGCATCAGGAGAGCCAGGACTGATGCCAAGTGTTATATCCTGTCTTTGGCAATCAGGGTTGGATCATCTAGAGGAACTACTTGTCTTCTAGTACAATCATTTTGAAGGCGAACAACAAATAAAATCTTTGATTCTTTTGCTGGTAGGCCCTCAGAATTTCTAAGGAGTTAGGCCTCTCACTAAGTGCATCAGGAGGGCTAGGACTGATGCCAAATGTTATAACTTGTCTTTGGCAATCATGGGTTGGATCATCTAGAGGTGACACAAACCCCTTTTTACTTGCTCCAGCTGCTAAACTACCAAATCCCGGTGCTACATGATTGTTGATGCCTGCAATATCGTCTAATCCATAAGCCTTAGGTAGTAATGGTAAGATATGGTAGTAGACAAAAAAAAAAAATTGCATCTGCCCAAAAAAAAAGGTCACACACCAAAATGCCGAGCTCCTGTACATACTAATTATCGACTCAGTTTAAGGGTCCTCTTTGGGAAATTCCCACAAGAAGATGAGATGAAAGAGTGTCCACACAGAAAAACCTACCACCTCCATTTTTAAACATCACAGGACCAAAGACAATCAGGTGCACACACACAATTCAGCTTTTAGACTTTTGTTTGATCTTAGCATTAACATGCTAATGGACCTAGTTTGAGTTTTGTTTGGGTGATTAGAAATCAATCCTTTTGACACGGTAATGGACCTAGAAAACTCAGACTGAGCAAACTCAGACCTAGAAAACTCAGACTGAGCAAACTCAGACCTAGAAAACTCAGACTGAGCAAATCTGAAATCAGATCTGTTATCAGATCTCTGTACGACAAAACTTGGACAACAAAACAAATTAAATCCCACCCAAGAAACTAAAAAGACATACACCCATGCATGAAAACCTTTTGAAAAGGTTCATCTGGTAAGAATACATTAGTATTTGCATGGGTTAAACCAGGATGGATTTCTTACCCTTGAAGATAGCAAAGCTTTAACAGAGAGAGTTTCAGACGCACTAGTCAGTACCATCAACAGGAATGTTCATTCCAATTAAAATTTCAAAAAATACACAAATGCGGTATGAATGAAATGGAAAAACAGGATATATTGGGTGGAAGTAATAACAAATTATTTAAGTTGTATTTGGTTTGATGAAAAATAAGAAAGAAACAGAAGGTTGATATGTAGTTTGTTTCAACTTAGACTGTTGTGCACTTAATGAAGTTTGTTTCAACAAGAGAATATGTGTGACCATGATCCATTTTTTCCATTCTCTATACAACCACTAAATTTCAGAGGAACTAGATTTGTAGGTAAATTTCGTAGGTGCATTTCTTAACTGCTGAAATATAATCAGAACTCAATTTTTAAGTGCATATGATATTTTGTTGGTGGAAAGAACACCATAGATAAGGCTATATTACATATCAATGGCATAACAACCACATAGTAAGATGAGACCAACATAGGTAGAAACAAAAACATGCATGCTATTGTGCAATTTGATTAGCAAATCACTAAGCACATGAGGAGAACAAATTCAATTCAGTAACTTACTATCTACTTCATGAGAAATTTGAAACCAATACAAGGATAATATCGATTCGAGATGATAATAATAAAATTGGAGATGCATAACAATTGCTTAAAAGAAAATTCCAACCTCTCCCTTATAAAGCTTAAAAGAAAGATCATTCATAAAGCACAAAAGTTACTCATCAGAGAGAGAGAGACATAAGATAAATTTCAACCTCTCTCTCTTTCTGCATAACAATTGTAGACCATCATTTTTTTAAATATTGAATCCATAATGTAGATAAGAAAATAATAAAATCAATTCCCTAATTGTAAAGGTTTGGTTTGTACAGGACCTACAGGTTTCCTACCTTTTTCCTTCAAACCAAACACAGCCTTAGTTTTTCCAAACTTTCTAAACTTTTGCCTTCTTCACCTATGACCCTAAATCAGGTATACTTCACTAAGATTACCCAGTGATCCTACATCAATTTGGTATAGAGCATTTTTTTTGCTAAAACTCCCATGTCAGACCAACATTTCTTTACTGCTTGGGGTTGGGGGTCAGTATAGTATTCTTGATTGTTGAATAAAATGAGCATAATATGTAAAGGGTTTCCTTTGTCAAAGCAATAAAATACCCACATAACAGATTGAAAAAGTAAATAACACTAATCCCCTAACCAATGCAGCCTTCATCTTCCTATCTAACTTGGAAGTTGGAACCAACCTAGCTACCCATATTATTAAGCTGACCCAGGCAAGACAGCTTTCACTAAAGACCAATTACTTAACAAAGTTCCCATCTTCTATCTCAATAAGCAAAGTTTTGTTGGGTAATTAGATTCAGTAAACAAATTAATAACATCAAAGAGTTGCAATAAATAACTATGCACACCAACCAGTTAGTTCTTGGAATCTAATGGAGAAAGGCCCAATTAAATAATTCTTAACATTCCGTTCATCTACTCCTGCTCTCTACAAGTAAAATAAAGGTCAAGAAGAATCCCAACGACAAAAAAATGTAGATAACAAGGTTGATATATATTAAATATTTTTGGGTCCAACATGGAGCCTTTTTAGCTTCTCTATTTATCTACCTTTTCTTGACTTGATCAATTCAGACATTACCATAATCCAGCCAGCAGCAAAAAAACCCACAGATGCCACTAACCTAAGAGGTGTTTGGCGAGTCTTTTTAGGAATATTTTCCAAAAGCTCAAGATCTCAACAGACTGGTGAGCTTTCACAGGTAGAGATCCTCAAAGACCAAAGACTGTTTGGTTGCAAAATTTTAAAGATCTTTTCAAAAGCTAGAAAGACCAAAAGACTATTTGGCAAGCATACTTGTCAATCCCTCTTACATACATGTTAAATGCCATGTATGGGACCCAATAACACATTCAAACATGAAAATATTATTTGTGGGTCCCACGTACGCATTTACCTATGCAAAATATTAAAATGGGCCCTACTCGCACATTTACCTATACAAAAAACTCAATTGGACATTAAAGGGGTAACTGGGTATGAGGAAAAGTGTGTAAGATACAAGTTCCAAGAACAAATCGTATTTAAATTATCAGTGTGACAACAGTTGTAGGGGTTCATCTTTCTGGCAAGATTCAGTTGTAAACCAAGGTACACCACCCTTCCTAAATATCAAATCCACAGTCAAAAGGCGGAGCTCCTGTACATATTAATTATTGACTCAGTTGAAGGGCCCTCTTTGGGAATTTCCCACAAGAAGAAGAGATGAAAGAGTGTCCATTGACTCAGAGGTTGCAGCAAAACCTACCACCTCCATTTTTAAATATCACAGGACTAAAGACATTCAGGTGCACACACAATTCAGCTTTTAGACTTCTGTTTGTCCTCAGATTTGACATGGTAATGAGCCTAGTTTGAGTTGCGTTTGGGTGATTGGAAATCAATCCTTTTGACACGGTAATGGACCTAGAAAGATTAAGTAAATCTGAAATTGTTGGAAGACCAATTTGTTTGGCATCTAATGAAAGCAGTTTGAAATCAGATCTCTGTATGACAAAACTTGGACAACAAAACAAATTAAATCCCACCCAAAACTGTTATTAGATCTGTTATCGGATCTCTGAATGACAAATGTTGGACACCAAGACAAATTAAATCCCACCCAAGAAACTAAAAAGACAGATACACCCATGCATGAAAACCTTTTGAAAAGGTTCATTTGGTAAGAATACATTAGTATTTGCATGGGTTAAACCAGGATGGATTTCTTACCCTTGAAGATAGCAAAGCTTTACAGGGAGAGTTTCAGACGCACTAGTCAGTACCATCAACAGGAATGTTCATTCCAATTAAAAATTTGAAAAATACACATATGCGGTATGAATGGAATGGAAAAACAGGATATGTTGGGTGGAAGTAATAACAGATGATTTAAGTTTTATTTGGTTTGATGAAAAATAAGAGAGAAACAGAAAGTTGATATGTAGTTTGCTTCAACTTAGGCTGCTGTGCACTTAATGAAGTTTGTTTCAACAAGAGAATATGTGTGACCATGATCCATTTTTTCCATTCTCGGTACAACTACTAAATTTCAGAGGCACTAGAAGGTAAATTTCGTAGGTGTATTTCTTAACTGCTGAATATAACCAGAACTCAATTTTTAAGTGCATATGATATTTTGTTGGTGGAAAGAACACCATAGATAAGGCTATATTACATATCAATGGTATAACAACCATATAGTAAGATGAGACCAATATATGTAGAAACAAAAACACCATAGATAAGGCTATATTACACATCAATGGCATAACAACCATATAGTAAGATGAAACCAATATATGTAGACACAAAAACATGCATAGTATTGTGCAAATTGACTAGCAAATCACTAAGCACATGAGGAGAACAAATTCAATTCAGTAACTTCTATCTACTTCATGAGAAATTTGAAACCAATACAAGGATAATATCGATTCGAGATGATAATAATAAAATCGAAGATGCATAACAATTTATTAAAAGAAAATTCCAACCTCTCCCTTATAAAGCTTAAAAGAAACATCACTCATAAAGCACAAAAGTTACTCATCAGAGAGAGAGAGAGAGAGAGAGAGAGAGAGAGACATAAGATAAATTCCAACCTCTCTCTCTCTCTCTGTACATAACAATTGTAGATCACCATTTGTTAAATATTGAATCCATAATGTAGATCAGAAAATAATAAAATCAATTCCCTAATTGTACAGGTTTGCTTTGTATAGGTCCTACAGGTTTCCTACCTTTCCCTTCCTCTCTCTACCTTTTCCTTCAAACCAAACACAGCCTTAGTTTTTCCAAACTTTCTAAACTTTTGCCTTCGTCACCTTTGACCCTAAACCAGGTATACTTTACTAAGATTACCCAGTGATCCTACATCAATTTGGTATAGAGCATTTTTTTTGCTAAAACTCCCATGTCAGTCCAACATTTCTTTACTGCTTGGGGTTGGGGGTCAGCATAGTATTCTTGATTGTTGAATAAAATGAGCACAATATGTAAAGGGTTTCCTTTGCCAAAGCAATAAAATATCCACATAACAGATTGAGAAAGTAAAAAACACTTATCCCCTAACCAATGCAGCTTTCATCTTCCTATCTAACTTGGAAGTTGGGACCAACCTAGCCCTATATATTATTAAGCTGACTCAGGCAAGACAGCCTTCACCAAATACCAAATACTTAACAAAGTTCCCATCTTCTACCCTAATAAGCAAAATTTGTTGGGTAATTAGATTCAGTAAGCAATTTTTTTTTGATAAATGGATTCAGTAAGCAAATTAATAACATCAAAGAGTTGCAATACATAACTATGAACACAAACATGTTAGTTGCTGGAATCTAATGGAGAAAGGCCCAATTAAATCATTCTTAACATTCCATTCATCTACTTCCTTCTCTCTACAAGTAAAAGAAAGGTCAAGAAGAATCCCAACAACAACAAAATGTAGATAACAAGGTCATGTATATTAAATATTTTTGGGTCCAACATACTTGTTGTGCAAGATGGAATTAAGAATTCAGGCCCAGTTAATATTCCATTCTATTTTGCTGTCCCAATGGTTCATAAATTCTAACAACCAACCAGCATGGTGGCCTAATAGTTGGTTGGGTTTTAAGTTTTTTAACCTTTGGCTTCTCAGAAAGGGCAGTCTCATCAACAGTTTAATTGCATTATTCAGTTAAAGAAAAGAATATTTTCCTTTAACAAACAACCTGCACCAAGAAGAAATAAATCTGGAATGATAAAAAACTTTAGCAGCACTTGGTTCTCTAGAAAATAGCACAAGTACGAAGTTCTAGGTTCTGAAAACACCCCAATATGCTAAAGACTGCACAAACTTGTACAGGTATGCTTATTCCATAAACAAGTTTCTTCCTTTTTTTAATAAAAAATTATTTTCTTAATCAATAACAGTAATTTCATTAGATATAAATATAAGTGATGTACAGAAATAGGATGACTATGTCTCCCCAATATTTGGAACTTTACAAAAAAAGAGGCAAAAAGAAACAAATATTAACAGCAAAGTCTCCCATTTGTTATCAAAGTCAACCCTTGTTTGGTGTAAATCTATGATGCTGGAATGGTATTATACCTACTTGGAGATTTCTAGACTACTTAGAGATTGTTATCAAAGTCTCCCGTTTGTCACAAAACACTAATTTGAATGGTTAGGTATTTCATTTGTCACAACACTAATTTGAATGGTTAGATATTTCATTATTCAGAGGTATCTGTGTGCATGTGTTCTAGTGTATATCAGTGTGTGTCAGAGAGAGAGAGAGAGTATGTGCTGTACTACCATAACATTTAAGAAATAGCAAACTGGATCATTGGCCACCTCTTTTATTCCCCATCCTCCTTTCATTTCCAAGTTTCATAGTAGTACCAAGATGGCAAAAGAATGGTATATGGTTTGTCCTATACTTACAGTGTCAGCAAAAAAACAATCAGAATGGTAAGGCACAAGAGTCAGAAACCCCTTCCTGAGATGACAATAAACAAAAGCTCACCCATGGAATCCCCTTCTCTTCTAAGCTTGCTCATGGTTTCATGTGGAAAGACTGAAATAGACATATATCCAATAAACAAAAGCTCAGCCACGGAAGCCCCCATTGGTTGCATTGAAAGAACCCTAATGGACTGGACCTCTATATTAAAGTACTTTGAAGGCCAGAAGTACAAAACTTTAGACATCAATAGGATGGAAAAATATCTTTGCATCTTTCGATAAGCATGAATACTTATTATATAATTGCATATGACTTTCATGGTGTATACTAATCAACCATGTATAGAATGTATATCTGGGGACAAGGATCGTTTATTGAGCTGCTATATTAAATCACTTAATATGCTTTTTTTTTTTTTTTGACAAGAGGTAACTTTCATCGAGAACCAAAAGGAGGGGGTGTGCATGAGAGAATGTACAAAAACAGAAAGCCCAAAAAAGCCAAAAAAATACAATGGAAATTTGTTATCGCTATACAATGAAGCCTTATCTACCCCTGATTTTCTAACGAATCAGTCATATTCAGTTCCCTAGAAACCCATCTAAAAGAACAAAAGCTCTTGAGTGTCGTTGAGCAGGTGGGCCAAAATCCCAGGACCCCCTTCTTGATTAGCAGCCCATCCTATGGCATTTCTTCAAATCACCCTCCACAAAAGGGGGCAGAGTGAATAGTTCTAGCCATCCTTAAGCGGTTAAGCCCATAAAAAGAGCTCTGACTTTAGCTTCAACCACGTCTGTAATGCCAATAGGTCCACTATAAGCCCACAATACCGTCCCAGCAGAGTTGGTTATGAGAAAACCAATCCCTGCCACCCCCTACCATCTGAAATTATTCTGCAACTTCCAACAAAGTTTAGCAGGAAGTCACAACTTGGCCTTGGATAACAAAGGAACAAACCTACAAGAGAGGAGGACCAGAACTTACCTCCTTAGAAAGAGCTTCCACCTTCGTCAAAGGGGAAATATTGGGAGAGGGACCAGAACTTACCAAGTTATTCAGACAGGCGATGACCAGCCGGCAAACCTCTCTGCTAAGATGAACTTTGGCTCCGATCCTTTGCTTTATTCCCGTGGCGTTAGATACATTGTCGCCTCTGAATCCCCTGCCTTCTGCGACTCAACTCATCTGCATCTTTTGGCTATTCATCGCAGTCCCCCTACTTCAACTCTTGCTATCAGAATGGGTTCTCGTACCCTTCACTCCAGACCAAAGCCCCCTATTTCGACTCTCGCTATCAGAGTGGGTTCTCGGACCCTTCACTCCAGGCCAAAGCCTTCGATAAAGGAAATCAAGATCGTATCAAATAGGATCCTCTTAACGGTTAAATTGGATACTCGTCGATCTCAAATCGGATCCTGTAAACGTTAATAAACTAAAAAATGACGTTAATATTATATGCCATCACCAAATACAAAGATGTGGAGTGCAAAACCTACATTGTATTAAACGAAAATAAAATAATAGAAATTATAGGCAAATGAAATAAATCCAATTAGTTGACAAAAATATAAGATGATCTATATTGAAAGTTAATAAAGTTTAAGAAAATTTCTACTAATTTTATGATCTATATTACTAATTTATCAATAGTAGTTATCTGTAATTTTGTGCTAATTTTTGGTAATTTATTAATAATTTCAGGATATTTCTACTATTTTATGATAATTTGTGGTCAATTTCTACTAAATTTGTATACTAATTATATGATAAATTATTGGTAGTTTATTGTATTTTCTGGAAATAACAGGTTATTTTTGACAAAGTTCTACTAATTTCTAGTATTTTCTATTGTATAATTATATTTTTCAATATTTTCAAAACCGGACCAAACCAAACGGTCGGACCAGAAAACCAAGAAACTATCACCTGACCAGTTTTGCTTCATCGCAAAACCAGTTTTTGGCAAAAAACCGTTGATTTTGCTGTTTTTTGTTTTTTTTTTTTTGTCAGAATGGGTTGTCCGTTCAGACCGAACGGTCTGACCATTCGACCAGGGAACCGGTCCCCAAAATGGTTCTTGTTTGGTCCAGTTTTAAAAACCTTGATATTTTTGGACATTCCTACTATTTTATGATAATTTGTGCTAGTTCCTAGAAACCTCTGTTATTTTATGATAATTTTTGACAATCATTGGTAATTTATTTTGGTTACATTATTTGAAGATTTCATGTAATTTCTAGTAATTCATTTTCTACTAATTTATGATAATTATTGGTAATTTATGGAAATTTAGTTTCTACTAAGTTATGGTTAACAGAAAATATTATTAATGATAATTATTAATAAATTTTTGATAATTATTTATTCATTGTCATAAATTACTGGTTATTTTGGAAATTTCTAGTAATTTATTTTCAAATAATTTATGATAATTATTTATTAATATTAATAAATATCAAATATTATTAGGATGATACTAATTAATTATTATTAACAATAATTACAGTAAATTATTAATATTTTCAGATATTATTAAATTGATAATATTTTTAGAAATTGTAGAATTTTCATAAATAATTAATAACTACTAATTTCTATTAACATTTTCAAAAATAAATAATTACTATTAATATCAATACTGTTATAAAAAATTAAATGATATCAGATATTATCAATGGATTATTAATATCATTATCAATATTATTATTAAAAATTATTATCATTAATATTTTTTTATAATTTTTATTAATTGTTAATAATTGTTGTTAATTAATAATTATTAATTACTATTTCAATAATTATTATAGAAAATAAAAAAAAATATTGTAATAAATAATTTTGAGTGGATATAAAAAAATTCATAAATCAATTTTCATTTTCTATTAATTATCTGAAATATTAATTTTAATATGAATTATCATTATCGAAAATTATCAGATATATTAATGTAATATTAATTATCACTAACTAATTATCTAGATTCAATTGTTGGTCTTTGAATAATATTAATTATCAGAAATGATTAATTTTAATAACCATTTTGATCATTTTTATTTTGATTGACTAATTAAATAATTTGTATAGGTAATTTTCCATAATTTAAAGAGAGTAATATAATGATGGTTTTGTTAATAATATTTTCCTAAAAATTATTCAAAAATTATGCTTAACTGTTCATGTTAATAACATTAGTATTTGCATGAAAAGCTTTTGAAAAGGTTCATCTGGTAAGAATACATTAGTATCTTCATGCGTTAAACCAGGATGTATTTCTTACCCTTGAATATAGCAAAGCTTTAACAGGGAGAGTTTCAGAATCAGACGCACTAGTCAGTACCATCAACAGGAATGTTCATTCCAATTAAAAATTCGAAAAATACACAAACACGATATGAATGAAATGGAAAAACAGGACACATTGGGTGGAAGTAATAACAAATGATTTAAGTTGTATTTGGTTTGATGAAAAATAAGAAAGAAACAGAAAGTTGATATGTAATTTCTTTCAACTTAGGCTGTCGTGCACTTAATGAAGTTTGTTTGAACAAGAGAATATGTGTGACCATGATCCATTTTTTCCATTCTCGGTACAACTATAAAATTTTAGAGGCACTAGATTTATAGGTGAATTTCAGAGGTTTATTTCTTAATTGCTGAAATATAACCAGAACTCAATTTTTAAGTGCATATGATATTTTGTTGGTGGAAAGAACATCATAAATAAGGCTATATTATACATCAATGGCATAACAACCATATAGTAAGACGAGACCAATATATATAGACACAAAAACATGCATGCAATTGTGCAATTTGACTATAAAACCAATAAGCACATGAAGAGAACAAATTCAATTCAGTAACTCTATCTACTTCATGAGAAAGTTGAAATCAATACAAGGATAATATTGATTGGAGATAATAATAACATTGGAGCATGCATAACAATTGCATAAAAGAAAATCCCAACATGTCCCCTATAAAGCTTAAAGGAAAGATCATTCATAAAGCACAAAAGCTACTCATCAGAGAGAGAAACATAAGATAAATTCCAACCTCTCTCTCTCTCTCTCTGTATATAACAATTGCATATCATCATTTTTTAAATATTGAATCCATAATGAAATCGGAAAATAATAAAATCAATTCCCTACTTGCAACTTTGTACAGGACCTACAGGTCTCCTACCTTTCCCTTCGAACCAAATGGAGGGGGTGTGCATGAGAGAATGTACAAAAAACAGAGAGCCCAAACAAGCCAAACAAAAAAAAACAAAGAAAATGTGTTATCACTATTATTAGGATGATACTAATTAATTATTATTAACAATAATTACAATCAATTATTAATATTTTCATATATTATTAAATTGGTAATATTTCTAGAAATTGTAGAATTTTCATAAATATTTAATAAGTACTAATTGCTATTAATATTTTCAAAGATAAATAATTACTATTAATATCAATACTATTATAAAAAATTAAGTAATATCAGATATTATTAAAGGATTATTAATATCATTATCAATATTATTAATAAAATTTATTATCATGAATATTTTTTTATAATTTCTATTAGTTGTTAATAATTGTTGTTAATTGATAATTATTAATTACTATTTCAAATAATTATTATAGAAAATAAAAAATATTGTAGTAAATAATTTTGAGTGGATATAAAAATTGTCATAAATCAATTTTCATTTTCTATTAATTATCTTAAATATTAATTTTAATATGAATTATCATTATCGAAAATTATCAGATATATTAATGTAATATTAATTATCATTAACTAATTATCTTGATTCAATTGTTGGTTTTTGAATAATATTGATTATCATAGATGATTAATTTTAATAACCATTTTCATAATTTTAATATTGATTGATTAGTTAAATAATTAGTATAGGTAATTTTCCATAATTTAAAGGAAGTAATATAATGATTGTTTTGTTAATAATATTTTCCTAAAAATTATGGTAAATTTTTCATGTTAATATTTTTTTATAATTATTAATAGTATTTCTAGATTTATTAATTATTAACAATAATTTGGGTTAGGGGTGTTCACATTAAATGTCAAACCGACCAAATTGGCCCGACCCAACCCGAGTTGGTCAGTTTTTCAAAACCATCATCGGTTGGTTTCAGTTTGTGTGAGAAAATAAACCGACAACTCGGTTCGGTTTCAGCTTTCATGTGTGAAAGTCAAACCGATACTTTGTTTATGTAATCACTAATTAGTCCCTATCTTATATGTTAAATGTCGATATATTTTATTATGGTTACTTATGATAAAAACAAAAAAAAATGCAAAAACAATACAAATATAACTAGGCCTAAATTGACAAGTGTGGTCAAACCATTGTTAATTGGGCCTGAGTTGATAGAATGAATGACAAGTTGGTCGGGCCTGAGTTGTTTGGACTTAGAAAACGGCGTAGATTGATTGACTAGACTAAATATAACTAATGTAAACATGGATATGAATTGGGATCCAGTTTGAATTGTCCAAACCTGACACAATATCTCCTTCCTCACTCATTTTTTAGCTACAATGGTCATTCGCGATCACAATAACAAAACAAACTAGTATTTTAAACAAAAATGCACATTTTTTACAATGTTTTAGCTCCCAAAGGTTATGTTGGCCAATATTTTCATGAAAAGAATCCCAAAATATCAAGTTGTTTTGTTCAGCTATAGTGGTTGTTTTTCTTAGTAACTTGGCTGCCAAATATTGCCCAAATAATTCCCTATTTTCATGGCTTGAATCATGTCTTAAACCTTGCTTAGAGTATCTTCGCTGACATTCTTTTTCTAACAACTTCCCTCTTTTTGCTCTCTCCTTGCGGTTGGTAAACAACAAGAACTGATTGAATGGATCATAGAAATTTAGGTGTAGGTGATGTGGGTAAATATGATTCTAAAGGTGAGGCACGCATAGGGCTTTAGGACATGTTTCATGAGTTAATCGTCAAGAGATCAGTGCTGAATTAGTTGTCTATATCAGTACATCGGTGGATGGTGTTAGTGTAGTTGGTGAAGTGGTGACATCAACTTTAGCAGTCCAACGACAACATTAGAGGCAATTGACATCTCTAAGTTCTAACAACCATTTATGTCAAACTTGGGCGATCACATCAGTCTAGGAACATCTCCCCTACTTGTCACTGGTAGATGTTCCCAATACACGGTTCCGATGTATTGTGCAGAGTTTAACATAAAACTTTTAGCTACTACTAGGACCATTCGACATCCAATAAAGCGAACTTGGCAGCTGGCATGAAATAAGAGCACCAATGGGTTACATCCAATGCAGCGAACTTGGCAATTGGCATGAAATAGGAGCGCCAATGGGTCAGATAACGGACGGACCGATGGTTGTCCCATTATTTTACTACTATGGAACACGTGTACCGAAAATCTCCTCCAAAAACTTTACTGTTTATTAGAAATATATTTCCTTCTCTCTCTCCTCACTTTTTTCATTTCCCCTCTTTCTCTCTTTGGGAGAGAAAATTGCAGTTACGGCTACAGAAAATAAAGTGAAGACTAGTTAGGACTCATAATGGACTTTATTTATAAGCAAAGTTTAAGATGAAGCTCTACGACATTTTTAATTAAATAGTATCCATCTAAGTTCAATTAAAGTATTATTTTTGGGGGTTCTGCTTGGTTTATCCAATCACAATATAAGTTCCGCTTTAATGAGAGTGACAATTTCCTATTCTCTAGATAATTTGGTATTTTTTTATTTTTTAATGCTAATTTTATTGGTTTGTTATTATTTTTATACTATTATTAGGTAAAATTATAAAAAAAAAATTATCCTCTTATAATAATTTTATAAACCACCTTTGTGTTTTGACCCTAACAAAAGCCTCCCCTATAGTTTTGAGAAAAAATGCAAATACCTCATTTCCCTTGGCTTTTCGACAACAAAGGCATTGAAGTTATCAAAATACTATTATCCTTGTTAGTGCATTATCATACATAATTAGAGTTTCAACTTTACCCTCCACTAGTTTATTTTACTAGACAACATTCAAAGAATAATTCTACTTACTCTTCTTGGACAAAGGTAAAAAGGCTGATGTGAAGTAAAATTCATGCATTACATCCAAATTTTTTTATTTGGAATGCTGACAAAAGGAAGGTATTTGCACCTTTTCTTCAAAACAATAGTGAAGGTTTTTGTTGAGGTAAAAAAAGTGGGGAGTTTCATAAGTTTTTTAGAAAACCCAATGAGTTTTTTTTTTTTTTTAATTTTCCTTATTTTTAATTGAATTTAAATTGATTTTAAAATAACAAACTATATTTAAAATTAATTCTTTAAATTAGTAAAATTAAATTTATTTAAGTATATTAAGTTTTTGTTAAATTTAAATTCCTTAGGAAATTTAATTAACTATATAAATTTTTATTTTTCACTAGAACTTAAGTTGGTTCTAAATTGAATTTAATTATAAAACTAATAATTGTTTGATAATTCCATCTTAGTTTTTAATTTATCTTATTCCTTTTATTAGTTAAATTCTTTTTATTATATTAATAAAAATATTTGTATCAATAAAATTAATTATTTGTTTTATTTAAGTAACTTACTGTAATATTTTTATTATGGTTAATTAATTTTTATTTTTTTCAAATGGAATATAAATGGATTATAATTTTAAATGGAAGTAGATTATTTAGTGCAATTACATATCATGGAATATCCCAATTTCAATATAATTAATCTTTAATAATAATTGTAGTTCCATGCAAATATATCTAATATATATAAAAATCTAGTTAAATTGAAATGGATATATAAATAAAGTTAACGTATTCTATGCAATTTAATAAAGTAACTGAGATGAGAGAGAAGTAGTGGCATGAGTTATGGAAGGAGAGAGTTAATGGCATAATTAATAAACATATATTATTTAAAGAGTTAATGGGAGAGAGAGAAAAGATAAGTTCCTTTTGAGTAGAAATGGCTGTTTATTGCAACACTCTTGTAGGTTTAGGATATTCTTCATAGTCTTACTTAGGTCCTTGTGTGTCCAAGATACGGGTACCTGATATTTTTCCAAATCCAGCTTCAGTTGTTCAATGATGTGAACCGACGAATCTAGAAAAATGAGGAACCTAACAATTGAAATTTTACTAGATGATGATGGACCAACCAAAATGCAAAACCATTGATTTGATTCTGTACACAATGTAAAGCAGCTTCCAAGCTATTACAAATTCCAGGCAATATGAACATGTGAAATTATAGATGGTTTCACTCCAGGAAATATGAACATTTTGCACTCGTGGATAAGGATTTATAGATGGGTTCACTCCAAATAAACCTACAAATATGAACATGTAAAATTAGGTTACCAATTATGTCCAACACATGTATTAAACTGAACCCTTAAAACATATGGTAGTAATAAAAAACAGAGTGGGGAGATTATTTTGCCTTTGTCGAGAAGTATTGAAAGTAGAGTCGCAGAAAAGGGGGAGAGCAGACAAGGACATGAGGTAGACGGGGTTGAAGGGGCAAAAGGAAACGAGGGATGTGGAAGAGCTGTTGGGAGCATAAGAGGAAAAGGAGATAGAGGTTCAGTAGAGGAGAATGGAGGGGAGAAAGAATTAGGGATTGAAGGAGGGGGGAAGCGAGGGTGAAGGAGGCAAGATTAGAGGTGAGGTTAGAACATTTCCCTTGCAATCCGTTTGGTTCGTGCAATATGGATGAGAAAATAAGAATATTTGTTGAATATTTCTATTTTCTCATGTTCGTTTTGAGAGATATGATGCAATGAGATGGGATTAGTATTCTCAAAATAATGGACGCGGGGTCTCACCAAATAGGTGCAACCCCAGTGAGACACAAAAGTTGCATGACGAGTGAGAAAACTTTATCGAGGGTGGACTGTTCTCATCTCCCACCTCTGCAATGGTCCAAACTTCAACTACTTTATCTTTCATCTCCAACGAGGTTTACGGCCTCCAGTAAATACTCACATCCCCTTTTAGGCTTTCATGCTATTTGGTGTTTTGTTCTACGAAAAACACCATTCTCTTCCTCCATCAACTTTGATCTTAGATCTTAGACGACAAGGAGATAGGATATTATCTGTCTTCTCTAGCGATGGTAACCTTGTCTTCATCTTCTCAGACGACAAGGAGACAGAATTCCGTTTTGCACATTATCCATGTTTTATTTTTGCATTTTTTTTATCAAGAACATTTTTCCTTTCATGTGTTTTAGGTGCTTAGCAGACAAGGAACACAGGTTTGTTTCTGAAAATTGGAGTTTTCATCCTCATCTTCTACAAAAGTCTGTTTTCATCCTCATCATCTTCCCATATCTTCTCCATTTGCCAGCCCTTTGTAATTGGGTTGATCTTAATCTGATCCACTTTCTGGTCGGATCATATTATCCAATGTGAAGATCTGAACAAATGTGAACTAAATTCAATCAAATAGGATTGAATCGGATCATGATCCGATCCATTTGCACCCCTAGTTATGCTACTGCACCATGCAGTCCCATGGCTTAAAGTGTCCACATAAAATTATAACAAATAGCTAGGTGTAGGTTCTTGAAAATTGGTGACCCTTGTCAAATCTAACAACAATAGGAGAAAATTGAGTTATAAAAATTGAGTAATTGACAATGATGGCTAAATATCAATTCTTTTAAACATGAAAATTGAGTAATTAACAATGATAAATATCTTAGTTGGTAATGTTTGGATCGGTTCTTTTTAGACTCGAACCTGATACAAAACCAAAATCCTTGTAGGGTCATGGGTCAAATCTTTTGAGAATTATATTCATGTGTCAAGGGCGAATCTAGGATATGTGACTTTTGCCTAAGAGTTGATCTAAACTAAAGTGTGAGCCTATCTGTTTCTTCTTAACTCTTACTTCTTAAGAAGATCCCTAGTCCCCTCTTGTTACTTGTTAGTTTATTGTGCGATCTCATTTCCATGTTTGTAATCAAATTGACCATTGATTGCAAATTCTAGCTCATTTTAGTTTTGAGTTTTAGCACGAGTTAGTTTGTTTACAGTATAGGTCAAGGAAAATAAAAAATGAAACAAAATAAAGAAAGTAGACTAGATTGCACTCAAATGAAACTACAATGAGAACAAATGGAATGCCAAGAAAATGCAAATGGAATGCCAAGAAGTAGACCACTCAATGAATTTATACTAATTTTGTTCTCTGTTTCAACTTTAAAACACAAACACACTGACGAAATGCAAACGAGAAAGAACTGAAGAAGAAGCTATGAAGACATGTCATCCTAACAACAGCTTACCTGAGAAAATATAAGGGAAGAATAATGGTAGACTTCTCATTGTATATACACACAAAAAGCTTATGATATTATGTACAACAAGGTAGCGCAAATCTGCAAATATAATTTTTGAAATGTTGGATGAGACTTCATCACTTGACGGTGCAAGGCTCGTGGCCTTTGAAAAGGCACTTTCTTTCTATTTCTTTTTAATTATTCTTGATATAATGTTATGCCCCCAAAAAATAGGAAAATCATGAGAAATACAATCAATACAACGACTATCTTAATCATCAGCCACCGATTGGATGAGATACTATTGAGGTTGAGTTCTCATCAATCCATGTTCTCGTTTGCTAGTGTCATCCATGTTCTCATCAATCCTATCAGGTTGAGTTCAAATAGAAGGTTAGATATCATCAATGTATCCTTGACCACAGATTATGAATCACAGATTCCATTCTATATTTTAATACAAGAAAAATAAAATAACCATCAAATCACCGTCATTAACATGTCCAACTGCTAATTCTGTATAGGATTTCTCAAGAATAAGAATGGATATTGAATGGTCAGACATTCAGACTGCCTGCATATTTATGTGAAAGAATAAAAAGTAATTTCTGCCCACAGACTAGAGATTGTTCAATCTATCCATGAATATTTGCTAAGCATATAAACAAATCATTATGGGGTCATGGTTTAGTTGAATTGCTAGCAAAACAGAGGGTGACGAGTTCTATGTTTTGGGGAATGCAACAAGGGGGGTTTGTACTCAACAATGAACCTGAATTTGAAGGTTAGTTGAGGTTACCATCCTTTCAATCGTTGTTTACTTTATCTCTACTCAATGTAATAAAATTATTCTTCGTTGCTGAGTTTCTATACTTTAAGTAAAAAAACCACCTAGGCAACTGCAGATCAAGATACCAGAACAGAATATATATTATTGGGTGGGGGTTGTTAAATAATCCAGAATACAATCTAGGCAGTTCAACAATTTGAGATGTTTGTAACAGTCTAGCAGATGTGCACACATATTGAATGGGACCAACTTCAGAGATTGGATGGGCTAATAATAAGCCAAACCAATGATTGCCAACCTGTAACTATATAACTATATATATATTATTGGGTTCATTTGTCTGGTGGGAAAGAGCTCTACTGCAACTTAAAGGAAACCTGGAAATGCATAGGTTGATTATAATATATGCAGTCTCCTATGAAACTATGGGACACATGGTGTATCAGGGTCCCAAACCATCTACAAGACTTGGAACATCTTAGTTGATAAAGTTAGAAATGCCTAGATTGTATTACTATTGAGCAATAAATACCGTAAGTTCGAGAGTAGAAAGTAGAATATAAAACCTGATTGCAAGCTCTCCTTGATGAGAGAAAACAAAAGGAAGAGAAAGAACAAATAATAACTCAAGACGAAACTCTAGGATTCAGTGAATTTCGACTGATCCTAGGTATCAATTTATAATGGTTAGAAGTAGAGATCAATTACAACTGTGACTGTACAAGATTACCAAAACTGATATTCAGAGGAACCTAGGAGATCCAACACTGATATCATCACCTGGCTTTAGTCTAAACTCGACTTGCTCAAATTGCCCCGGCTGCAGGACTCTTCAACATAATCTGCAACAAAAAAAAAAAACAACAGCAAATTACTTAGCATGGAACTTAGAAATATAAAAGTACAAAATATTGAATGGAAGACTAAAAACTTGCAGAATCCGTTCAAGGACACTAAACCTCTGCTTGTTTAGGTTTCATGGATATAGCAGGAGAAATTAAACCTGCAAATGAATAGCTTACACAATCAAACATTTGTTCATGTGAAAACACCAAAAGATATATATTCTAATAGAAGAAATGTTGGTAAGCAAGTTTCACCCCAGAGATAAGGTGGGGCCCATGAAAAAACATGTCCAACATTGCCAATGTCAACTCTCCAATCAAGGTTGAAAGCATCAAATATGTGTCACACTGTATTGTAAGATATATATCGGCTTCCAGGATTATATAATAATACAAGGTGTGCATCAATGGTGATAACTTGCACTGAAACACTGAAACAGAGACAAATAGAGAGCAATAACTTGCAGTCATTACATCAGGAGACAAATTCCGCATTCCCACTTTGATTCCCTCCTTCACACAATTTTAGAGCACCAAGGAGTTAAATTCAACCTGCCTTTTTTTCATTTGTGTGCAACTAAAACAATCTAGGCCGTAGTAGGAAGGGAAAAGCTTCCTGATTTGTAAGACCAACTAGGACCAGAATAAGCCACAAGACACTCTTAAAACACATGTCCTACACCCCAGATGGACCCGAATTTCCAAAAGAACCATAAAAAGGTTTCTGCTTTGTCTAGATCAAGAATGGCCCTTACAACTAGCTGAAACACCAAAGTTTTATACCATCAGAAACAAGTAATCTCGACTTTTAGTTGCATACAAGAAAATCTTGACTTCTTCGAGAGCCATCTTCTTCAAAATCTTTTGTCCATATTTGTATCACAGATAATGACCCTAAAAACATTAAAATAGCAAAAAACTATAAAATGATATTTCACATATCATGCATGTTTTTATATATACATACATGTATATATAATATAATATACATACATTTTTATTTATAATTTTATTCCAAATAAATTGTAATTTTTTTAATTTCATTTTATTATTACATATTGAAAACATAAAATTTCATATAAAATAAAAATTTAAGAGTTTTTTAAAACTTTGACTATTTTTTAATTTATTATAAATTTATTATTATTTTTTCAATTTTTATTAAAAAAGATGCCTCTCATGGCTTGGCTAGCCCGGGCCCGCCAAGCCCCACGACATGGGCCATGCCATGTCTGACCTCTAAAGGGCCACACGCTAACCCTACACAACCTGATTTACACCTCTATGCAAGAAATCAACTAGATCACTAGTGAATCTTCCTTCTACACCTTGATCCCCCACAAGACCGTACAATAACAAATCAACTACAAAACTAGCTACCCTTTGTACAAATTCAAATTCAATTGACCCAAAAAGGTTCATGTCAATGAAAATCACCAAATATGTTTGGTGTAGTCATTGGTTTCCTATTTCTCGAAAATAGAATCATCTTCAATAACAACCAATTTCTTAGAATCAATTCTCTAGATGACTAAAGCTGCATCGTCATCAAATACATATAGAGATAAGTTACATGTTCATGTCAAAGGGTCCCTTTGAAGGTTAAGGCCTCTACAACCATGTCCAAGGGGCCCTTTGATGCTTATTATATACGTAGAGACAATTAGTAATTGTCTCCATACACAACTCAGCACCAACATAGTGGGACCAATGAAAAGCTTTCAATGAGCAGGGCTGTGATTTCTTCTACAGGTTTCTAAGGTTGTTGCCCAACCTAAGACAACTGGGAATTACAGAAGATAGTAGCTCTCTTATCCGAGGTTGCCCAACCTTAGGTGTTAGACAAAATGATTTGGAAGTGGAAAATTGAAACTTCTCTTCTCTACCTTTTCACAAAACAATTTTAAAGACAAGGAAAACAATTGAAGCCACACATAGTTACTTATAATGAACACCACTTGAATTCTCTCTCCCCAACACCTTAAACACCAAAGATCTACAACAACAAGGTCAAGAAAATTAAGCCCAACATATTAAGAACCTTTATTGAATCCAAACAACAAATACCCAAAATTGACTTGATAAGCTACTAGCTACAAGGTCTTAATGTGAAATAAAATAATTGAAAGATTTTATAACGATTCTCTTAAGAACTTAATAGGAAATTCAATGAACATATAAAAAACTTAGCTGTTAATGCATATCAGTAAGAGCATGTCAATTTACATTAAATAAACTTTTTGGATTGGAGTAATGGCCCAACTTACATCAACACAACTTTAGTACATATCAATAACCTCATTCACAACTAAAACATCTTCAATATATTCAATGAATTCGTATCAGAGCATGAAATAATTAACTATAAAATGCAAATTTCATTTGAGATGTTTTCTTGGTTAACTAGTCAATGTTTGTCTAACCACTTTTTTATTAATAAAATTTGAAATCATAAAAGACTTTTAGGTATGTAACGCAATAACCTAATGGCCAACTATAGAACAAAATTAATTGGAATTAATTGGAAGACTCTGATTTAAGGCTATGTTTGGTTTGTGGGAAGCCTTTAGTGGGATGGGAAAAGATGGAATGGTGGGTGGATTTTTCCATGTTCCATATTTTGGTTGCAAAAGGGAAACTAATGGGAAAATCAACCTTAGCTTATCAACCTTAGTTTAATAATCAATTAATACTAAATTATTAAATAAATAATTAATTATTACTAGATTCATAACCCATAAATTATTAATTATTTAATAAAGCATTAATAAGTATCATAAAATAAAATATTAAATAATTAATAATTTCATTAAAATATATTATACGAAATAATTTATCAAGGAAAACTAATTTAACAATTTATAAATAAATAATATTATTCAAATATTCAAGTTATAACTTATAAACTAAAAAAATTTAAACGTTATTTAATTAAAATAATAAACTAACTACTTATAGATTTTAAATAATTAATATCCAATTAATAATTTAATACAAAATAGAAAAAAATGTAATAATTACAAGTTAAAATTAACAAAAACTAGTTACTAATGAATTAACTAAGCAATTAATGAATAACTCAATAAGGATTTTATTATTATAAATCTAATTAAAAATAATTAAATAATTAAAACATAATTAATACTAAAAATAATATTATTAATTCCTAATAAATATTAATAAAATAAATTTTAAAATATTAATTCTTATTAACTAATAAAATTATTTCATTAAAACATTAGTAATTAATGGAATATGAAATGATGGTTAATAAAAATATAACTAATAAATTAATTAAAAATTGCTATTAGGGTTGATTTTCCCACTATTTTCCCTTTCGCAACCAAGCAATGGAATATGAAATTTTCCACCCGTTTTGCCTTTTCCCATACCCATCATTTCCAATCCCACCAAAATCTCCCCACAAATGAACCGTAACCTTAAATCAGAGACTTCAAGTAAAGTTTCATCTATAGTAAATGGGCCATTAGGGTATTACAATACATACCTTTATGTCTTTTATGATTTCAAATTTTAATAATAGAAAAGTGGTTAACCTTGACCAATTAATCAAATGAACAATAAATTTGCAATTTGATAGTTAAGTTTATTGCATTCTTTGATATTAAATCGTTGAATATATTCAAGATGTTTTAGTTGTAGATACTCTTATTGATATGTATTAAAGTTGATATGTATTAAAGTTGTATTAATGTAGGTTGGGTCACTATTCCAATCCAAAAAGCTTATTTCATGTTCTTTGACATGTTCTTATTGAGATATATTAACAATTAAGTTTATTTAATGTTCATTGAACTTCATATTAAATTTTTAAGAGAACCATTACAAAATCTTCCAATTATTGCATTCCACATTAATTGAGAAACATAAAAGTGACATGCTTATAAAAGTCCTAATAATCAAAGGTTGTTGAACTACTTAAAAAATTAGGACTTTGTAGCTAATAGCTCATCAAGTCAATTTTAGATATTTGTTGCTTGGATTCAACAAAGGTTCTAGTATCATATATGTTTGGCTCAACTTTCTTGATCTTGTTGTTGAAGATCTTGGGTGTTTATGGTGTTGGAGAGAGATAGAGTTCAGGTGGCGTTCATTATAACTAACTCATTGTGGTGGCTTCAATTGTATTCATTTGTCTTTAAGACTGTTCTCTAAAAAAGTAGAGAGGAGAAGCATCAATTTTCCACTTTCAAATCCTTTTGTCTAGTGCACCCGAGGTTGGGCAGCAGGCTTTGAGATTAGATAAGAGAGTTGCTATCTCCTTTAACTCCTAGTTTTGTAAGTTCAACCTTGGATAAGAGGGCTACTATCTCCTTCAACTCTAGTTCGAGGTTGGGCACAGCCTTAGAAACCTATAGACTATCTTTGAGAACAAATCACACCCATGGCCTGTTGAATATGTCGAAACATGATGAAAACTTTTCATTGGTCCATGTGTTGGTGCTTCTAGACATGTCATATCAGATTGAGTTCTATATGGAGACAATTACTAATTGTCATTGTATGCCCTTAAATGATTTCTCCATACTTCAACCCATGTCTTTATCCCTTGCTCTTCTAGCCCCTAAACTCGTAGAAAATCACTTCTTACTGATTTTGTAATGGTCTTCTTTGAACATAACAAACCTTATTCTACTTTCCCTCATTTTACTACCTATTGAAACTACTCCTAGATTCATGGAGAAAAACTCATTTCTAGCCTTATATTTTCTAGTTTTCCCACTTATCAATCTCAATGTCTACATTCCCACCACTCATTTTTAAACATGTTGTCTTGGCTTCCCACCACCACTCATTGTGTTGGCTTCCCACTTACAATGATTTATCAATGAATTAATTACGAATTTTTCCGTATTTGTCATTGAGTAATCGATCAACTTCACTCACAAACAGTAGGAAAATTCACAACAAACAATGTAGGACTACAAGTTTATGGTAATCAGGAGACTGGCACACAAGGCCTCTCTGATATTCACAGCCAAATAAGAGAATATAAATATCTTGGAACACAACTCTGTATGGATCCTATAGAACTGAAAATTCAGATAAACTAAGTTTTGTGTGAAGTGCCAATAATTTGGGATGAGCTTCTGAAATTTTGGCCAAACAAATTCACCCAATGTATCATGATCCATTGGAAAAATAAAATGTCATTAAACTAACATTTTTTAATTAACTGGTAAAAATTCTAGTTATAAAAAGCTATTTTGTACAGTAAATACTTGCAACTTCCAAGAGAATTCAGCTTCTAAAATTTACCACTCTAATGTCATCAAAGTGAAATTTACATCATAGACTGCTTGGATTCACAACAAACAACGTAGGACTACAAGTTTATGGTAATCAGGAGACTGGCACACAAGGCCTCTCTGATATTCACAGCCAAATAAGAGAATATAAATATCTTAGAACACAACTCTGTATGGATCCTATAGAACTGAAAATTCAGATAAACTAAGTTTTGTGTGAAGCGCCAATAATTTGGGATGAGCTTCTGAAATTTTGGCCAAACAAATTCACCCAATGTATCATGATCCACTGGAAAAATAAAATGTCATTAAACTAACATTTTTTAATTAACTGGTAAAAATTCTAGTTATAAAAAGCTATTTTGTACAGTAAATACTTGCAACTTGCAAGAGAATTCAGCTTCTAAAATTTACTACTCTAATGTCATCAAAGTGAAATTTACATCATAGACTGCTTGGATTTATATCCATTAGAAAGGGTGAAAAACCATTCACCTTGATGAGAGCTAACCAATTGTAGAAAGCTGTTAAATAGTTCACTATTTTATTTTCTTACATAGGTGTCTAAGAGTGTTTTGGCACCAAATAAAGATACACAACATTTTTTTTACTTAGTTTTGTTCTAAAATACTGGAAATGAATAAAAGAAAATCGGTGACTTTTGAAGGCATGATAGCTTCTAAGTGGTAGGAAAAACTAGTACTACCTAGTGTCTATGTCATCCACCTTCATGGAATTTAGTAATGGAAATAAAAGAGGTTAATCTACATGTAGAACTCCATAACAGTGGGTAACTTCTGAGTTTATGATTGTGCTACTTTTGCATTGCGAATCGGAATATTTTCAGTATAATTTTATACTTTTTTATGATTAACAAAGTATAGTTATGGACTTTACCCTTAATAAATTAGACAACTTGCAAAACTTATTAGTTCCCCTCATTTATGATTCATTAACCTCATTGAACAATAAAATGACTATTATGTATATGCATTGCATCAAGACTACATTTGCTAGGATCACATGCCAAATAAGCACAAGAACACAAATATCATCCCACAAATGTAGGAAAAACAAATATGCACAATTGCACCATTGTTGCATGGATTTTCCTAAATAGATGGCATACCCATGACAATCAGAGTCCAATAATCCTTTCTCAATGACACTTCAACGTAACATTCCATTTTTTATTTGACTTAAGTGTACAGATAATGTTCAAGATTACTATAATTTTTTTATATCAAATGTTGCTTAGTAACAAAGTCAACATTTTTTGCAGGCATACAATGTCAAAATTCAGAAAAAAATAAAAGAATAACTATTTTCTTCTGCTCGCTTAGTAAGGAAGTGAACTACTTCGATGATATATCATATATGAACTATTTTCGTGAGTCTATGTTTTCTCATCTTGCCAAGCCAGACTCTTGGACAAGCGTTGGATTCTGACTCCCGTATCCTTATAATGCAACATTAGTTTGCCCTAAATAAACACACTCATTCTCTTGTCGTTTAGAGTTTTGGTATTTTGATACACTTAAATCACACTATCCATATTGGATCCGATTAGGAAATAGTGAAATGGGTTAAAGATACGTATTCATTAGAAGTGGGTTCGTTCAGCACTTACAACTGACGTATGCAAACAAGAAAACAGCCTTCTTCAGAGATATAATGATCACAAGCATCAATTTTTTCCATCCATATCAGAAATATCAATATTGAGTTCCAATCAGTATTGGATATCAAAATCATTTCTAGGAACAACATTTATAGAAGAATAAACAAGTAAACGTCCGTTTCTTCTGGTTCATTAACGAGTTGTTACAATGCAAACGTCTTTTACATAGACAAGTTCACGGTCACCCTTAACAGCAAGCAAAACCACCACATAGATCGGAATAATTACTTGCATTAAAATATACATATCCAAATCAGATATTAGTATTGCATATTGTAAACAGACAAGAATTTGCAGATAAGGCTGAAGAAAAATCTTGACATAAGGTTTTTGAGATCAAAGAGTGACTGTTTCAACAGAAAATGAATCAATAATGTACCCCCATAACAAATCCGTCACAACAGTAAAACTGAATTAAACATCGCCCAAAAAGCATATCTCTGGAAGGAAACAGAAAGGTAAAACGTTGATCGAACTACACACCTCAACGGGAGCTGAACTATCCTTACTTTGTTGTGGTTGTGTTGAACCCCAAGCACTAGGCGGAGCTGTTATTGCATAGTAATCGTCATCATCATCAACATCGGCCCAAGATTTAACCGTCAGAGGCGCCGGCGTCGAGTAAACCTGGGGTCAGGTTCCTTGGCCTGGTTTTTGGAAGATCCCTTGCTCTTCGACGACCCATGCTCCTTGTCAGATTTCTTCTTTCTCCTAAGGCTTTCGAGAGCAGCGAAAACGTTCGTATTGCTTATCCCCAAGGGCCCATCGTCCATCCTGCTTCCACCTCCAACCATTTCTAGCCCGATATCAAACAAGCCACAGTTGTGTTATTGTGTATTGGAGCAAACGCCTCCGAAGACTAGAAGCATCAGTTCTATTTGCCAGATTGAAACTAAGATAACAAATCTCTAGCCTTGCAAGGATTCAAGACTAGGGTTACAGAGAAACGTCTAAACCAATTAGATTTTCCTACAGAAAATAAATAGGGCTCAACAGACTCGGGCAAAAAACACCTAAGAAGGACTCGGTAACCTTGTAGCCTCACCACACTCGATGTCGCCAAAAAAAATACCAGAGTTCTGATGAAGAAATTAGGGTTTCGAAACAAATGAATCAAAAGAAACCCAGAGAAAATTAGAGTTCCCCCCGGAGCTATCAAAGCCGGAAAAGAGAGATAGAGATTCAGAGGCCGTGATTAACAGATTACTATCTACAGAATAGGGTTCTGAAAGGCTGGGGGGGCATTCGAGCGAAAATGGAGACATGGGTAGGATATGGAGTTAGGGTTTCCAGAGCGATGGTGTAGATGAGTTTTTTCCGTCTCTCAAAGGACTTCAAGACCTCTCTCTAGATGACGCAGGTGACGAACACGAGTTCCGTCCTTTTATACCAACAACAGACATGACGAAACCCTCTCCTTCCCTTTCCCTCTCGCCGAGATAATTTTAAGGTGTTTCCAACGTGTGACAATATCATACCGCTTACGAACTTGATCAATTAATCCAACGGCAAATAATTGCCTTCAGCGTGGATTTCTGGGACGCACAAAAAGGTATCCTTTGTCTTCTTAACTTCATCTGGCCCGTTCATACCAGTTTTAATGTAAGGTGGGCCAGTGGAATGGTCGTTTGGTCCACAACCAAGTCCACGTGTTTGAGTGCCGCTGTAAAGTCTGCTGATGGCGGTTACAGATACGTGGAATTTGAGGACACGTGGCTTGGAAGCAAAGAACTTGGAGACGCGTCCTCTGAAAGAGATCAAGCAGGGATGCTGCCTACCGTCGGATGTGTTGACCAAACAACTCAGTAAAGTTTTTTCACGAGTTTGATACGTGCCACGTGTCCTTTCAACAGGTATTTCTATCAAGCATCATTGCAGCCGAGCTGCCTCGCGAGCACGCTTCAGACAAAGGTGGGCCCAAAAACTATGCATTGGTACTTGGTAGGCCTCGTCGGCTATCCTTTTCTTTTAATATTCAAATAAAAAAAATTTCCTCTTCGCTTTTTCTTCTTTTTCCCTTTTCTGTAGCAGACCCGACTGAACAGTCAGGACTCGGGATAAGCAGGACGAGTAGTGATCTGTTACCAACGAGTCTTTACTATTCCTGTCCCAACATGCCACTGAAGCCCCACATTAGGAATATTTCTTTGTCATTCATTGAGGATGTTCCCGATGTACGGTTGGGACTTTTTAGTACCGTGTATTGATAGCTGATCCGAAGTCCGAACCCATACTGGACGGAGATGGAGATGGGCTTTGATCAGACATTAAACAGAATCGTTGACCCGGGCGAATCTCCCGTAAAAGGCAAAAAACATAAAACGAAACCGTTTCGAGTTTCGACAACCAGATTTAGACACGGTTCAACCAGTCGACTGATCATTCAAACCAGAAAGATCCCAAAACCGTTTGGCCTATTTTAGCCGACCACCTAAAAAATCATCTTGTGGGTTAGTTTGAAAAGAGTATAAATACAATTTGCAAAGCCTTGTATTTTGTATATATTTATATTTATATTTTTTAAAATTAAGGTTCAATTTGAGAATAATACAAGTATAAATATGTTCAGTGCAAAACCTTGTATATCATATTTATAAACACGATAAATATTAGTATTTACACTCTTTCCACACTATGTCATAAACAATACATGTATGCATGCTACGGCTACCAACGGATTGAATCCCACTAGAATCAGAATCATCTTGACATGAAATATTAAAGACCAATGACTGAATTGGATCTGATAGGGTCTGTAGTTTTTAAACCTGAAACCGAACCGATTGATTCTTAGGACAGTCAGATCTTCCAATGGATCCTATATAATATATATATATATATATATTATACATTAATCAATAATAATCGGGATAGTATATCAAGACCTGAACTAATCCAATTGGTTCGGGGTCCGTTGAATTGGCCCCGACCCATTGACAGTCCTACTGCATGCAACTGTATTAATGTGTGCACTCTTTTGTTTTTTTATTTCTTTTTAATGTTAGCAGTTTGAAATTAATCTATATCTATATCTAGGTGGCTTGTTTTCTCAAGACAGAATATTGTAGCTTCTAGGTGGCTTCGACTGATGCTAACTGCCAAGTGCCAAGTAACTGATGCTAAACTGCTAAGTGACTTGTTTCTTTGGAGCTATTAATTCTGTTTTCTGAAGAAGGTTGATCTCGTGTCTTAGTTTGGGACTGATGCTAACTGCCAAGTGACAAAAATTATATTGGTAATAGAAAACTTAAATGGAGGAATGGAGGATGTCAATCATATTCAATGAATATGGAGGAATTTGATAAAAAACATTGCTATGTCTCAAAAAACATATGTTTCATCCAAAAAATAAATAAAAGTACAGAAAAATACAGAAATTAATAAAAAATAATAAATGTATATTTCATCCAAAAATAGCAGAAATTGCAAAAATTACAGAAATTAATAAAAATAAAAAGAATGTATATTTGAGCCAAAAATATATTTCAGACAAAAAAAGCAGAAATTGAAGAAAATACATGAATTGATAAAAAATCACAAAATATGTTTCAGACAAAAAATAGAACCTTGGAAAAAACAGAGAAATTTATTAAAAATAAAAATATTGCATTAAAAAAAAACAGAAATTCAAAATAAACAGAGGAATTGATAAAAAAATTAAGAAATGCTAACATACTAACATATTATTTATTTACTACCAAAACAAAATAGTGAAAATCTTTCTTTCTTACCAAGAAGTCAGTAGCTAAGTACAAATTAAAGAATTGCAAAATATGAAAATTAATATTAAATTTGAAATATTTTTTCTAATAGATAAAGAGAGAATTCAAGAAGTAGAACCCTCCCCAGTCCCCTCTTATTACTTGTTAGTTTGTTGTGCGCTCCCATTTCCATGTTTGTAAACAAATTGACTACTGAGTGCAAATTCTGGTTTATTTTAGTTTTGAGTTTCAGCATGGGTTAATTTGTTTGCAGTATGGATCAAGGAAAATAAAAGATGAAGCAAAGTAAAGAAAGATAGAGTTAGACCAGATTGCACTCAAATGAAACTACAATGAGAACAAATGGAGTGCCAAGAAAGTGCAATATCAGCGTCCACCAATATTTTAACAATTTGCTGGAGTTCATCAGTCTCACACTCAAACCGATAATTGATACGTCTTAAACTCGCCAAACCAAATGCATAATCTTTATAATTAGTAGTTAGTACTTTTGTTTATTCATAGACGTCAACTGAGAATAAGCACGACCACTCAATGAATTTATACTAATTTTGTTCTCTATTTCAACTTTCAAACACACAAACACACTGATGAAATGCAAATGGGAAAGAACTGAAGAAGAAGCTATGAAGACATGTCATCCTAACAACAACTTACCCGAGAAAATATAAGGGAAGAATAATGGTAGATTTCTCATTGTATATACACACAAAAAGCTTATGATGTTATGTACAGCAAGGCAATGCAAAACTGCAAATATAATTTTGAAATGTTGGATGAGACTTGATCACTTGACGGTGTAAGGCACGTGGCCTTTGAAAAGGTACTTTCTTTCTATTTCTTTTTAGTTATTCTTGATATAATGTTATGCCCCCAAAAAATAGGAAAATCATGAGGAATACAATCAATACAACGATTATCTTAATCATCAGCCACCGGTTGGATGAGATACTGTTGAGGTTGAGTTCTCATCAATCCATGTTCTCATTTGCCAGTGTGTCGTCCATGTTCTCATCAGTCCTGTCAGGTTGAGTTCAAACAGAAGGAAGGTTAGATATCATTAACATATCCTTGACCACAGATTATGAATCACAGATTCCATTCTATATTTTAATGCAAGAAAAATAAAACAACCATCAAATCACTGTCATTAACATATCTAACTGCTAATTTTGTATAGGATTTCTTAAGAATTAGAATGGATATTGAATGGTCTGACATTCAGACTGCCTGCATATTTATGTGAAAGAATAGACAGTAATTTCTGCCCACAGACTAGAGATTGCTCAATCTGGCCATGAATATATTTGCTAAGCATATAAACAAATCATTATGGGGCCATGGTTTAGTTGAATTGCTGGCAAAACAGGGGGTGACGAGTTCTATGTTTTGGGGAATGCAACAAGGGGGATTTGTACTTAACAATGAACCTGAATTTGAAGGTTAGTTGAGGCTGGCCATCCTTTCAATCTTTGTTTACTTTACTCAATGTAATAAAATTATTCTTCGTTGCTGAGTTTCTATACTTTAAGTTTACACTTATGAAAATCATATTTAACTAAGCTAGTTCAGCTGCATGCTTTGAGGCACTATGGATAAATTATCCAAACTTCCATTTAGCTAAACATTTCCAAGTTTCAAGTTTCAACAGTCTACGATTGGTAAGATGATACCAATATATGTAGACACAAATGCAATTGTGCAATTTGACTATAAAACCAATAAGCACATGAAGAGAACAAATTCAATTCAGTAACTCTATCTACTTCATGAGAAAGTTGAAACCAATACAAGGATAATATTGATTGGAGATAATAATAACATTGGAGCATGCCTAACAATTGCTTAAAAGAAAATCCCAACAAGTCCACCTCTCTCTCTCTCTCTCTCTCTATGTATATAGCAATTGCATATCATCATCTTTTAAATAATGAACCCATAATGAAGATCAGAAAATAATAAAATCAATTCCCTACAGGTTTGGTTTGCAACTTTGTACAGGAACTACAGGTCTCCTACCTTTCCCTTCCTCTCCCTACCTTTTACTTGAAACCAAATACAGTCTTTTTCCAAACTTTTTAAATTTGTGCCTTTAAACAGAGAGCCCAAACAAGCTAAACAGAAAAAATATATACATATATATTACAATGGAAATGTGTTATCACTATACAATGAAGCCCTATCCACCCCTGATTTTCCTAAAGAATCAGCCATATTCAGTTCCCTAAAAACCCATCTAAAAGAACAAAAAGCTCTTGAGTGTCGTTGAGCACGCAGGCCAAAACCCCAGGACCCCCTTCTTGATTAGCAGCCCATCCTATGGCATTTCTTCAATCACCCTCCACCACAAAGGGGGCAGAGTGAATAGTTCTAGCCATCCTTGAGCGGTTAAGCCCATAAAAAGAGCTCTGACTTTAGCTTCAACCACGTCTGTAATGCCAATAGGTCCACTATAAGCCCACAATACTGCTCCAGCAGAGTTGGTTATGAGAAAACCAATTCCTGCCACCCCCTACTAATTATACTAATTATAAGATAACTTATTGGTAATTTATTGTATTTTCTAGAAATAACAGGTTATTTTTGACTCCTAATTTTTAGTATTTTCTATTGTATAGTTATATTTTTCAGTGTTTTCAAAACCAGGCCAAACCAAACAGTTGGACCGGAAACTAGGAAATTGTCACCTGACAGGTTCTGTTTCACCCCAAAACCGATTTTTGGAAAAAAACCATTGATTTGGCCAACAAAACGCTGACCCGAGTGGTCAAACCATCGAATCGTCAGCTTGAATAACGATTTTTTTTTCTGTTTTTTGTTTTCTTTTTTTTTTTTTGTTAGAATGGTCGTCCATTCGGACCAAACGGTCGGACCATTCGACCAGGAACCGGTCCCCAAAATGGTTATTGTTTGGTTCAGTTTTAAAAACCTTGATGTTTTTGGACATTCTTACTATTCTATGGTAATTTGTGCTAGTTCCTAGAAATTTCTACTATTTTATGATAATTTTTTACAATCAGTGGTAATTTATTTTGGTTATTTTATTTGAAGATTTCGTGTAATTTCTAGTAATTCATTTTCTACTAATTTATGATAATTATTGGTAATTTATGGTTGATAGAAAATATTATTAATGATAATTATTTATTTATTGTAAAAAATTACTGATTATTTTGGTAGGTTCTAGTAATTTATTTTCAACTAATTTATTATAATTATTTATTAATATTAAGAAATATCAAATATTATTAGGATGATACTAATTAATTATTATTAACAATAATTACAATCAATTATTAATATTTTCATATATTATTAAATTGGTAATATTTTTAGAAATTGTAGAATTTTCATAAATATTTAATAAGTACTAATTGCTATTAATATTTTCAAAGATAAATAATTACTATTAATATCAATACTATTATAAAAAAAATAAGTAATATCAGATATTATCAAAGGATTATTAATATCACTATCAATATTATTTTAAAAAATTATTATCATGAATATTTTTTTTTAATTTCTATTAATTGTTGTTAGTTGATAATTATTAATTACTATTTCAAATAATTATTATAGAAAATAAAACATATTGTAGCAAATAATTTTGAGTGGTTATAAAAATTGTCATAAATCAATTTTCACTTTCTACTAATTATCTGAAATATTAATTTTAATATGAATTGTCATTATCGAAAATTATCAGATATATTAATGTAATATTAATTATCATTAACTAATTATCTTGATTCAATTGTTGGTTTTTGAATAATATTAATTAACATAGATGATTAATTTAATAACCATTTTGATAATTTTAATATTGATTGATTAGTTAAATAATTAGTATAGGTAATTTTCCATAATTTAAAGGAAGTAATATAATGATGGTTTTGTTAATAATATTTTCCTAAAAATTATGGTAAATTGTTCATGTTAAAATTTTTTTATAATTATTAATAGTATTTCTAGAATTATTAATTATTAACAATAATTTGGGTTAGGGGTGTTCACATTAAATGTCAAATCGACCAAATTGGCCCAACCCAACCCGAGTTGATCAATTTTTCAAAACCACCGGTCGGTTTCAGTTTGTGTGAGAAAATAAACCAACTCAGTTTCGGTTTCGGCTTTCATGTGTGAAAGTCAAACCGATACTGTGTTTATGTAATCACTGATTAGTCCCTACCTTATATGTTAAATGTTGATATATTTTATTATGGTTACTTATGATAAAAACAAAAAAATGCAAAACCAATACAAATATAATGTAATGGTACAATATTTAGTTCAATTTTGTATAAATTTAAATATATATTGACAAAAAAATCAGTTTTGTACAAGAAAACTAATCGAATTAAATATATATTTTGATTTTGCATAAAAACTAAAAAAATAAACTTAAATATAAATAGATATTTTGATATAAATATTTCAGTTTAAAATATATTTAAAAATCGACTAAATCGAGAAACTGACCCTTCATGTTTGTGTTGGTCAGTTTCGATTTAATCAATAAGTAAACCGACAAGGTCAGATCGATTTAAGAAAATCACTCAAGTCGACCCAACCCGACCTGTGAACACCCGTAGTTTGGGTTGGTCGGGCCACTATTAACTAGGCCTAAATTGACAAGTGTGGTCAAACCATTGTTAATAGGGCCTGAATTGATAGAATGAATGACAAGTTGGTCGGGCCTGAGTTGTTTGGACTTAGAAAACGGCGTAGACTGATTGACTAGACTGAATATAACTAATGTAAACATGGATATGGATTGGGATCCGGTTTGAATTGTCCAAACCCAACGCAATGTCTCCTTCCTCACTCATTTTTTAGCTACAGTGGTCATTCGTGATCACAATAACAAAACAAACTGGTATTTTAAACAAAAAAGCACATTTTTTTACAATGTTTTAGCTCCTAAAGATACCCAAAGGTTATGTTGGCCAATATTTTCATGAAAAGAATCCCAAAATATCAAGTTGTTTTGTTCAGCTATAGTGGTTGTTTTTCTTAGTAACTTGGCTGCCAAATATTGCCCAAATAATTCCCTATTTTCATGGCTTGAATCATGTCTTAAACCTTGCTTAGAGTATCTTCGCTGACATTTTTTTTCTCCAGCAACTTCCCTCTTTTTGCTCTCTCCTTGCGGTTGGTAAACAACAAGAACTGATTGAATAGATTATAGAAATTTAGGTGCAGGTGATGTGGGTAAATATGGATTCTAAAAGTGAGGCACGCATAGGGCTTTAGGACATGATTCATGAGTTAATCGTCAAGAGATCAGTGCTGAATTAGTCGCCTACATCGGTACATCGGTGGATGGTGTTGGTGTAGTTGGCGAAGTGGTGACATCAACTTTAGCAGTCCAACAGCAGCATTAGAGACAATTGACAGTTCTAAGTTCTAACAACGATTTATGTCAAACTTGGGAGATCACATCAGTCCTACATGCACATCTATGGCAACGTCTCCCGTACTTGTCACTACTACTAGTAGATGTTCCCAATACACGGTTCCGATGTATTGTGCAGAGTTTAACATAAAACTTTTAGCTACTATTAGGATCATTCGACATCCAATAAAGCAAACTTGGCAGCTGGCATGAAATAAGAGCACCAGTGGGTTACATCCAGTGCAGCAAACTTGGCAATTGGCATGAAATAGGAGCGCCATTATTTTACTACTATGGAACATGTGTACCAAAAATCTCCTCCAAAAACTTTACTATTTATTAGAAATATATTTCCTTCTCTCTCTCTCCTCACTTTTTTCATTTCCCCTCTTTCTCTCTTTGGGAGAGAAAATTGCAGTTACGGCTACAGAAAATAAGGTGAAGACTAGTTAGGACTCATATGACACATGGACTTTATTTATAAGCAAAGTTGAAGATGAAGCTCTATGACATTTTTAATTAAATAGTGTCCATCTAGGTTCAATTAAAGTATTATTTTTGGGGGTTCTGCTTGGTTTATCCAATCACAATATAAGTTCCGCTTTAATGAGAGTGACAATTTCCTATTCTCTAGATAATTTTGTATTTTTTTTTATATCTTAATGCTAATTTTATTTATTTGTTATTATTTTTATACTATTATTAGGTAAAATTATAAAAAAATTATCCTCTTATAATAATTTTATAAACCACCTTTGTGTTTTGACCCTAGCAAAAGCCTCCCCTATAGTTTTGAGAAAAAAAGTGCAAATACCTCATTTCCCTTGGCTTTTCGGCAACAAAGGCATTGAAGTTATCAAAATACTATTATCCTTCTTAGTGCATTATCATACATAATTAGAGTTTCAACTTTATCTTCCACTAGTTTATTTTACTAGACAACATTCAAAGAATAATTCTCCTTACTCTTCTTGGACAAAGGTAAAAAGGTTGATGTGAAGTAAAATTCATGCATTACATCCAAATTTTTTTATTTGGAATGCTGACAAAAGGAAGGTATTTGCACATTTTCTTCAAAACAATAGTGAAGGTTTTTGTTGAGGTAAAAAAAGTGGGGAGTTTCATAAGTTTTTTAGAGAACCCAATGAGTTTTTTTATTTTTTTTACAATTTTCCTTATTTTTAATTGAATTTAAATTGATTTTAAAATAACAAACTATATTTAAAATTAATTCTTTAAATTAGTAAAAATTGAATTCATTTAAGTATATTAAGTTTTTGTTAAATTTAAATTCCTTAGGAAATTTAATTAACTATATAAATTTTTATTTTTCACTAGAACTTAAGTTGGTTCTAAATTGAATTTAATTATAAAACTAATAATTGTTTGATAATTCCATCTTAGTTTTTAATTTATCTTATTCCTTTCATTAATTAAATTCTTTTTATTATATTAATAAAAATATTTGTATCAATAAAATTAATTATTTGTTTTATTTAAGGAACTTACTAATATTTTTATTATGGTTAATTAATTTTTATTTTTTTTCAAATGGAATATAAATGGATTATAATTTTAAATGGAAGTAGATTATTTAGTGCAATTATATATCATGGAATATCCCAATTTCAATATAATTAATCTTTAATAGTAATTATAGTTCCATGCAAATATATCTAATATATATATATATATAAATATAGTTAAATTGAAATGGATATATAAATAAAGTTAACGTATTTTGTGCAATTTAATAGAGTAACTGAGATGAGAGAGAAGTAGTGGCATGAGTTATGGATGGAGAGAGTTAATGGCATAATTAATGAACAGATATTATTAAAAGAGTTAATGGGAGAGAGAGAGAAAAGATAAGTTTCTTTTGAGTAGAAATGGTTGTTTATTGCAACACTCTTGCAGGTTTAGGATATTCTTCATAGTCTTACTCAGGTCCTTGTGTGTCCAAGATACGGGTACCTGATATTTTCCAAATCCAGCTTTAGTTGTTCAATGATGTGGACTGACGAATCCAGAAAAATGAGGAACCATCAGAAACATCTGCATACGCAGAAGTGGAACTTGAAGAAAGATACCCATTTATTTTGGAGCTGGACGATAAATCTAGCCACTTGGATATTAAATCTTCACTCTCAATTATAAATGCCTCCTTTGATGATTCCAAAATAAGCATCACAGTATTCACCAATGTACTACTCAATTTGTACAATAACACAACGAAAATTGCGAAAAGCGTTGTGTTGCTCAAAACACCCAGCAATTCAGAAATATCAGTTGTAGATGAAAGATTTAATTCATTAGCACATTTCCAGTGAGCTGGGCAAGTAACCTAACAATTGAAATTTTACCAGATGATGATGGACCAACCAAAATGCACAACCATTGATTTGATTTTGTACACAATGTAAAACAAGTTTCAAGCTATTACAAATTCCAAGCAATATGAACATATGAAATTATAGATGGTTTCACTCCAGGCAATATGAACATTTTGTACTCGTGGATAAGGATTTATAGATGGGTTCACTCCAAATAAACCTACAAATATGAACATGTGAAATTAGGTTACCAATAATGTCCAACACATGTATTAAACTGAACCCTTAAAACATATGGTAGTAATAAAAAATAGAGTGGAGAGATTATTTTGCCTTTGTCGAGAAGTATTGAAAGTAGAGTCGCAGAAAAGGGGGAGAAGAAAAGGACATGAGGTGGATGGGGTTGAAGGGGCAAAGGAAACAAGGGATGTGGAAGAGCTATTGGGGAGTATAGGAGGAAAAGGGGATAGAGGTTCAGTAGAGGAGAATGGAGGGGAGAAAGAGTTAGGGGTTAAAGGAGTGGGGAAGCAAAAGTGAAGGAGGCAAGATTAGAGGTGAGGTTAGAACATATAAAAGGAAAAATATAGAACATTTCCCTTGCAGTCCGTTTGGTTCGTGCAATATGGATGAGAAAATAAGAATATTCGCCGAATATTTCTATTTTCTCATGTTTGTTTTGAGAGATATGATGCGATGAGATGGGATTAGTATTCTCAAAATAAGAGACGCGGGTCTCACTAAATAGGTGTGACCCTAGTGAGACACAAAAGTTGCAAGACGAGTGAGAAAATTTTGTCGAGGGTGAACTGTTCTCATCTCCCACCTCTACAACGGTCCGAACTCCAACCACTTTATCTTTCATCTCTAGCGAGGTTTACGACCTCCGGTAAATACTCACATCCCCTTTCAGGCTTTCATGCTATTTGGTGTTTTATTCTACGAAAAACATCCTTCTCTTCCTCCATCAACTTTGATCTTAGATCTCAGACGACAAGGAGATAGGATATTGTCTTTGTCTTCTCTAGAGAAGGTAACCTTGTCTTCGTCTTCTTAGACGGCAAGGAGACAGAATTCCATTTCGCACATCATCCATGTTTTATTTTTGCATTTTTTTTATCAAGAACGTTTTTCCTTCCATGTGTTTTAGGTGCTTAGCAGACAAGGAACACAAGTTCGTCTCTGGAAATTGGAGTTCTCATCCTCATCTTCTACAAAGGTCTGTTTTCATCCTCCTCATCTTCCCATATCTTCTCCATTTGCTAACCCTTTGTAATTGGGTTGATCCTAACCTGATCCACTTTCTGGTCGGATCATATTATCTGATGTGAAGATCTGAACAGAGGTGAACTAAATTCAATCAAATAGGATCAAATCGGATCATGATCTGATCCATTTGCACCCCTAGTTATGCTACTGCACCATGTAGCTCCATGGCTTACATAACCCTCCTCTCTTGGAAAATTTCCCCTTGAAAATCAGTAAAAAGTTTAAAATCTAATCTAGTTTGGTCCACATGAAGTTATAAGAAATAGCTAGGTGTAGGTTCTTGAAAATTGGTGACCCTTGTCAAATCTAACAACAATGGAATGTGAATGGTTTTAAGGAGAAAATTGGGTTTTAAAAAGTTACAACAATCACGTGCCAATGGAATGTGACAATATTGATACAATTAGTCAATTGTTAGAATGTAAAGGCATTTTAAAGGATTTGGCAAACGGTTGGGTGTATAACATATAAGTCCATTTCCTAAAACTTAGTTATAAATTAAGTCCATTTGGTGGAACCGAAGCCTGTGTTCTTTAGACACGATGATGGCTAAATATCAGTTTTTTTAAACATGAAAATTGAGTAATTAACAGTGGTAAATATCTTAGTTGGTAATGTTTGGATTAGTTCTTTTCAGACTCAGACCTGATACAAAACCAAAATCCTTGTTGGGTCATGGGTCAAATCTTTTGAGAATTATATTCATGTGTTAAGGGAAAATCTAGGTATGTGACTTCTGCCTAGGAGTTAATCTAGGCTAAAGTATGGGCCTATTTGTTTCCTCTTAACTCTTACTTCTTAAGAGGAACCCCAGTCCCCTCTTGTTACTTGTTAGTTATCTGTGCGATCCCATTTCCATGTTTGTAAACAAATTGACTATTGAGTGCAAATTCTGGTTTATTTTAGTTTTGAGTTTCAACATGGGTTAGTTTGTTTGCAGTATGGATCAAGAAAAACAAAAGATGAAGCAAAGTAAAGAAAGACAGAGGTAGACCAGATTGCAGTCAAATGAAACTACAATGAGAACAATTGGAGTTCCAAGAAAATGCAATATCAACATCCACCAATATTTTAACAATTTGCTGGAGTTCATCAGTCTCACAGTCAAATCAATAATTGATACATCTTAAACTCGCCAAACCAAATGCATAATCTTTATAGTTAGTAGTTAGTACTTTTGTTCATTCACAAATGTCAACTGAGAATAAGCATGACCACTCAATGAATTTATACTAATCATGCTCTTTGTTTCAACTTTCAAACACACAAACACACTAATGAAATGCAAATTGGAAAGAACTGAAGAAGAAGCTATGAAGACATGTCATCCTAGCAACAACTTACCCGAGAAAATATAAGGGAAGAATAATGGTAGACTTCTCATTGTATATACACACAAAAAGCTTATGATGTTATGTACAACAAGGCAGTGCAAAACTGCAAATATAATTTTTGAAATGTGGGATGAGACTTGATCACTTGACGGTGTAAGGCCCGTGGCCTTTGAAAAGGCACTTTCTTTCTATTTCTTCTTTTTAGTTATTCTTGATATAATGTTATGCCCCCAAAAAATAGGAAAATCATGAGGAATACAATCAATACAACGATTATCTTAATCACCAACCACCGGTTGGATGAGATACTGTTGAGGTTGAGTTCTCATCAATCCATGTTCTCATTTGCCAGTGTGTCATCCATGTTCTCATCAATCCTGTCAGGTTGAGTTCAAACAGAAGGAAGGTTAGATATCATTAACATATCCTTGACCACAGATTATGAATCACAGATTCCATTCTATATTTTAATGCAAGAAAAATAAAATAACCATCAAATCACCGTCATTAACATATCCAACTGCTAATTTTGTATAGGATTTCTTAAGAATTAGAATGGATATTGAATGGTCAGACATTCAAACTACCTGCATATTTATGTGAAAGAATAGACAGTAATTTCTGCCCACAGACTAGAGATTGCTCAATCTGGCCATGAATATATTTGCTAAGCATATAAACAAATCATTATGGGGCCATGGTTTAGTTGAATTGCTGGCAAAACAGAGGGTGACGAGTTCTATGTTTTGGGGAATGCAACAAGGGGGATTTGTACTTAACAATGAATTTGAAGGTTAGTTGAGGCTGGCCATCCTTTCAGTCTTTGTTTACTTTACTCAATGTAATAAAATTATTCTTCGTTGCTGAGTTTCTATACTTTAAGTTTACACTTATGAAAATCATGGACAATTATCACGGAAATACAATTGCTAGTTGCTATGGAACCTAGTGAGCTATCCTAGGATAATTTTTACTTAAAAAAAATCACCTAGGCAACTGCAGATCAAGATACCAGAACAGAATTAATAAGCAATATTTCAGATTTGGGTGGGGGTTGTTAAATGATCCATAATACAATCTAGGCAGTTCAACAATTTGAGATGTTTGTAGCAGTCTAGCAGAAGTGCACACATATTGAATCGGACCAACTTCAGAGATTGGATGGGCTAATAATAAGCCAAACCAATGATTGCCAACCTGTAACCACATAACTATATACATATTATTGGGTTCATTTGTCTGGTGGGAAAGAGCTCTACTGCAACTTAAAGGAAACCAGGAAATGCATAGGTTGATTATAATATATGCAGTCTTGGGTCCAGAGTCTAGACCCATGTAAGAAATTGATTAGGGAAGGAATCAGCTTGTATTGAAATGACTTATGTAAATGAAAGATTGAAGTTTATGTAAGAAATTAATTAGCTAATTAATTATTGATATTAATCCTTATATATTCTTTTTTGTTGAATTTCGCAGATTGAAGTTTATGACTCAAAACAAAGGTCTTGAGTATAATGCACGCGTATACAAGCAAATGTTCAGACGACAATGAAGAAATTTTGTTAATTCTTTTTTTATTTTTTGTATTGAAATGACTTGAGTAAATGTGAATATTGAACAAATACTACTATGGATATTTTTTGTAAATGTGTAAAGGTTTTCTTTGTAAAGATCACTTTTACCATACAGATATAGGTGAAAGTAATCTTTCTTTAAAGTTGCAAAGGCATTCAAATGAAATAATGAAACTTTAGCGACGGTTTACTTAAACCGATGCTAAAAGTACCATTATCAACAGTTCATTATAAGTCGTTATAATAGACTATACATTTAGCCATGAACACACCCGTTGCTATATCAAGTTGCAGCAACATTTCGTATTAAAGTCGTAGCAATAAATGTTACAATTAGCAACAGTATAAACCGTGGCTATATATACTTTTAGCCATGGTGTACAATATCCATTGCTATAAGTTTTAGCCACGCCAATATCCACCACGGACAAAAAACCGTTGCTATAATTTTTAGCAACGGTTTTTTAGTATTTTTTGCAACGGTTTGGTCCGTTGCTAAAACTGATTTTTCTTATAATGAAAACAGTCAAAATAAAAAGGAAATAAATAAAATAGTAATAAAAGATGACCAATAAGATGCATTATTGGATAAAAAAAAGATGCATTATGTACATCACCATTCTTACCATTTCAATGGAGAAAAAAATAGTGAGCAGCGAGCAGCTCAATGGTGTCGGCAACAGAGTGGAGGAGGATGAAGCATCAACGATGGAGCCGATAACTATATTAAGCGGAACAGCAACTGAGAGAACCAATAGTCGATGACTAGATTAAGTGGAACAACAACTAAGAGGACCAATGTCGCACAACAAGATTATGGAGTGGAAGAGGAGAAACACAATGTGATTTTTGGAGAAGTAGAATGGAGGAGGAGAAATGCAGAGCTGAGGGGTGAGAGGAGAAAAACGGAATGGAGGAGAAGAAATGCAGAACCGAGAGGTGAGAGGAGAAACGTAGAGCCAAGATCTGGGGAAAAAAAGTTGAAGAGATTCTTATCTTGTGGGGGCAATTTTGAGATTTTACTTTTTATTTATTTACCCTCCACTCGGAAACCAATTTACCCAAGTGTCGCAAGGATATCATTTACTCAGGGAACTGATACCCAGGAAAATAAAACTTTGTGTGGGTTCCACATAAATTTAAAATTTGAACACAGGTAAATTGGTCAATGGGATTCACAGTCCCATTGACCAAACTTTCCCCCCTCCACTTTACAAAAAACGAACATGGCTTTAGAAATACTGTCACATGCAAATGCACGTACATGTTTACTAGTTAATAAAAAAACCGAAAACAATGAAAATTAGAGAGAGAGAGAGAGATAGAGAGAGCTAATAAGTAAGAACAAGGTGGTTACGTTTGGGATCATGGTTCAAAGTATTGATGTGTATATTTTTTCAAACCCATGGATATAAAAAAAAAACAACTTGTGACCAATCAACAGTATCATAAACATGTTGACCAATAGGATGGTATTTATCAAAATTAAGGGGTGATTGGTCAAAGCTTTTCTGGTACATGTCTTTCCAGCATCATAAATCTTCCCTAATTTAAACATTAGAATTCCTTACTAATGCATTTATTTTTGAAATACTTAACAAAAATAAGAAAAAGCAAATGAGTACCAATACTATTTGAAAACTTGCAATATGCATATTTTGCATACCACAAATAAATTCACATATTACATGTATCAATGCTTTGAACCAAGATTTCACACACACACACATATATATATATAGAAAACCTATCAATTTATCAAATAAATTGATACTTTAAAACTTGCTTTGGACCACGATTGAGATAGATAGGAAATGGCTAGTCAGAAGAGTACTAGCAATAGTTGGGGATTTGCCAAATTGTTCCTCTAAATTAAAAATATCCGATTTGAAGAATTTACAGTGCATTGGACCACGTGCTTTCAGACTAGGTGCATTCAAATTTCAACAAATTGCCCACCTGAGCCCGCCCAAATTGCATTTGCACCCCTAGATATATAATATATTAATATATAATTATACAATTCCAAATGGATGACAACTGCTCTAATTATCCTTTATAGGCATGGAATGCGCCGTTCCAATGTTTTTAATTTTATAATATTACTAATAGGGAATGGCCAAGTCATAAGCTATGCATTAGTATAAGACTTATTGGAATAATAAAGTATATTTATTTACTTTAATGCATTAACTGAAAAGCACAAAATGATTCATAAGAGATCTCTATTAGGAAAAGTGTTTTCTAATATATATGCAAATAATAAGGAGATTCCCATGCACTCTTACTTTTAGTTTGTCTTACTGCCGTACAAAAAAGACTAAATTTTCTGACTAGCACCATTTCATAATTTCCACAAGAAAAATAAGCATAATTATCTGCATTCTGCAATTCTGAATAATTCTGTTCGTATTATTACATCCTGTCCACTAAGCTGGCCACTGTTTATTCAAAATTTGCCATAATATCAAACAGTAACAAGTTTTATTTTATCATACAAAGGTCCAAATATATAAACGTGTCTTGAACACTAACAAATAACCATGCCCACCAAGTACAATCAGAATTTTTTAATAGTAATAAAAACTGAAAATAAAAACAAATCTCAAACAAGAAGATCAACCCACCGATTTTCTTTCAGGTTCCAAGACACTGTTTAATCTTTCAAGCACACTATCATCAGCCAAAGATATCTTATCCACAAGAAGTAGATCCCCATCCTTCATTGTTCGTACAGCAAGAGGTCCATCCTGCCACATAAATATGGTCTGCCACTTCTGGGATAGCTCAACTAGGTCTAGTTTAACTTGCTCAAGGCTATCAAGATCCTGCTCAGTGACGTCAGAGTGTGAAACCACACCTTGTCTATAACTATCTATAATTCTTGTCAGCCAATCAAGAGTTGAAGAAGCTTGGACAATGTCTGTAGATATCATCTGCATTGAGAGAAATGCATAAGCATACATAAAGCATCAAGCAAGTAAAAGAACCTCATTCAAGGAAATATTGACATGGACAGGATAATACATGCATTGTCGCCAGGAGAGTGGAGAAAAGCCTTTGACAGTATCAGTTTTTCAACCAAATATTTGAACTCTCCTGTTAATCTTGACCTACCTCGTACAGGATAAAACCCCTGAACTTTTTATGATGGTTAACTTGTAGATTATCATATTCTAACAGCAATAAGCAATCAGAAGTTTCAAAACAGAAACCACTAAAATGCAATCCCTCATTAAAGAAAATCTGTAAAAGAAAGAAACAAACCCCAAGAAAATCAGATGTCTCCGCGTACTGATGGCAATTCAAAATATGCAATTTTAACTTTAAAATAATGCTAAGTAACTGGCAAGCAGTTGTCTTCCCACCACCAGTCTCACCAACAAGAAGGACAGGCTCATGCAACTTGAAGCAACACTCAACAAGAAAATATAACCTCCACATGAAGTAGGTTCAGCTTACAAGTTCACAAAATCATACTTTCCAAGACTCTGACACTTCTGATCATTCACTGAAGTTTAAAACAGAAAGACTATCAGCTGGTTCCTGAATTATAAAAGGTTAAACAGTTAGCGAAGTTTATACACAAATATAAAATTCCCATCAGCTTCATAAAAGGAAAAAAAATGACCAAAAAAGGAATTCAAGTAGCACATTGACTTCCAGATAATTAACAAAGATTCATATTTTCTATGATGATTCACACTACTTGTTCATGAAATGTATCCAATTACCACCTAGGAATCATTTCTATCTCAATTATTCCTGACTCCTAAAGAGAGAGGACAAATGAAACCACAGAAGAAAAAACCTCTGAACTGATGATATCCCTATAACCAATCATCTAAACTCCAACAGAAGCAGTCAACATTCAACTGAACAAACATGTCCGAAGCTACATGAACAAACTGTACTTCCTTGGATTAAGATAACAAGATCAGAACTGCCAAGTTACAGGATTATGAACGACATACTTTCCTACTCCATGCTCAAATAAACAATCAAAAAACAAAAATCCATCTAAAAACACAAAAATAAAGTATAACTGCACAACAGGCAATTCCACTTTCTGTTGTCAAGACAATAATGAGCACAAGAGAGGGAGGGAGGGAACAAACCTGCCGGTACAAGTTGTCTGTGGCAGGTTTTACCCCAAGATGTCTCTCCAAGATCTCCTGGACAACTTTATTCTCATTTTCATCTCGCAACCCTTCAGACAAAAGAAAATAACCATCTTTGGCCAGATCTTAATATGAGTTACCAAAGGTATGAAAACAATCAGCCCATTGAAACAGATCCCTTGGAGTTATGAAACCATGCTTTCCAGCAAAAACTTTGCTACTCTGGCGATGCAACTGCAAGTTCTTCATAATTTCAACCATTTTTTCGCATAACCTTCGGGAATTTTGCACCTCCTCTCTAGTATTGTGCTCAATTCATCTTCAGGAATCTCATCAACATGTATTTCAACAAAATGGTTGCGAAATGCTCAAGAAAGCATCTTACGCCCACCATAAAATGTTGGTGGGTTTTGGGTGGCAAAAAGCATAAAATCTGGATGAGCAATCACTGTTTCCTGCAGTTCAGGAACAAAAAGCTCTCTGTTGTCATCTAATAACCGGTTTAATGCTTCCAGAACATCCAAAGGTGCAAGGTTAAGCTCATCTAGAACAATCCAGTATCCATTTCGAACAGCCTCAACCAATACACCTTTCTTGAAACACAAGCTTCCCATGAGCATCAGTAATAATTAGAGCCCAAGTATTCTTGCAGATCAGTATGCTCATGGTTATTTATATGAACAAATTCATGACCAGTTATTGCAGCAAGATACTGAACAAGGCTTGTCTTTCCACTAGAAGTTGGACCCTGTAAAAGAACGGGATTTTTTTAATGAAAATAGCACGTGCAAAGTTCCTTAAATGCTCTTTGACACTTTTTGTCAGGACATAATTCTCCAAGAAAGCATCATCACTCAATTTCCCCTTATCCAAGAAGTAAACAATCAAAGGGAACATTTGGAGGCATATTTCCACCTTACAAATATGATGGTATCATACTGTTCATAAACTTGAAACAAGGACTATCCAGTGCACAGTATAGAGACCTTAAACTGAACTGGGGCTTCTGATTAGCCTCTCTTCAGGTTCCTTCTTGGCTTCTTTGTAAAAACACACAATTTTATTTACCAATTCTCTATTGGGACTGCTGTAATCCATAAATTGTTTCACAAATGGAGTCAAATATTCTTCATCTAACACATCATTAACAAAATACTATGTAAACCTGCTTCTCAACGAATATGGCAAGTTCCTCTTTCCAGCTTCAGTAGCAGGATTCATAAAAGCAAATATACGAAAATCAGGATGTCAACGAATATAATCAACATCTCCCCTTTCAGCTAAACAAATTAAACTATCGTCTCCTTCCAAAACCCCTGTAATTCTCTGTAGCATCTCAGGAGGAGCCAAATTTATTTCGTCAAGTAATACCCAATTACCATTTTTAATTGCTGTCACAAATGCTCTTTCCACAAACAAAAAGACCATAGCTGAAGAGCCAATCTCTCTACGTGCTGTCTCAAGTTTCATGGAAAAACGCTCCCAAGCTTGGATGAGTTCTTCACTCAGGTCGCTTTCACTTTGTACCAGATAGAGATCTACCAACCTCACAAACTTGCTTCCTGGAAAAACCAAGGCCTTTCTGACATCCATTTAAAACCATTTTCCAGTTCCTATCAGACACATGTTTTCTCAGACAAACAAGAAAATCCCCATTGTCCTGCATACAAGCATAGAAGAGTACTGTCATATTTTGCCTCTTTATCAACAAGAAAAGAAGCTATAAAGAAAAAAAAATGCAATCAAGGTTATTATCATCCAATCATAGTGGAGGAATGGCGAAACAGGATTCATGTTGACCAATCCCATATAGTTGGCGTAAGGCTTGGATCATGATGATCATCATCCAATCATAGTGGAGGAAAGTTGCAATTATCAAACAAATTATCCAAAAAAAAAGTTGCAATTATCAAATACCAAGTCCATGATGGAAAAAATCGGGACACATATGATATCACCAGTCACAACAAGATAATGTTTATAGCTAACCAACTGATAAAAGATTGTAATAACAACAATAAGAAGACAAAACTACAATTTCAGGATAGATGATCCCTAGTACAGTTGGCTCCTACCTTCCACATTATAGCAAATTGAAGTACAGGGACAAGCAGAAATTCAGAAAAGGAGATTGAGTTTGGGGATGGGAATAGATAAGCAAATTATAAACAGGTATTCATATAAATCTTGGATCTGTAGGCTTAAAGCCACCCAATAAGTCTGAAATGTCACTTTGTTGGCTTAAGTTCTGCAAGATAAGCAAATTAGCATTCAATTTCTAGTCCACATGATAAGAGTCCCGTACACAAAAGAACCATCATAATGACAAACTGCCTAGACTGAATACCAAGACTGTAAGTGATTAACCAAGCCTCACTGCAAGATTCTGTACAAGAGTTGTTTTTCCAGTAACAGTTTCACCAACCAAAAGAACTGGCTCATTGCACTTAACAGAACATGCTATCCTCTCAAGAACATGTAGTGAACTACAGATATCCACAAAAGGTTTCTTTTAGTGATGTAACTGCAGAAAACACATCAAGGAAAGTCAACCAATGTCAGAAAGTAAGCAACAAATAATATAAAACAGAGTAAGTGCTTACATGTAATGCAGCCTTCAGTGCATTTGTGGGTAACCCTTCCAACTCATAAATCTGATTGCAAATCCTGCAGGAAAAAAAAAATTCAGATTTTTGTACTTGATGCTCATAGCACAAACGTATCAGACACAATGATTAGAAAAGACAGACACCTGAACTATGGGCTTATTAAGAGGATATAATGTTTCTGCTTCTTACATCGGTACTCCCCACATCTTTGCTATTTGTCTCATTATTAACAGTCGACTTTCAGAAGAAATTGAAGAAGATGCAAAAATAAATACAAACCCACAGTTTATTAAGTAACCAGTAGAAACAAGTAGATAGTCATCCATCACATTATCACAAGAAGGAATAAAAAGTGGAAATCAAATACAACCTCTTGACAAATGCTTTTACTTTCATAAGCTGATAAGCTAAGCCCCATAAAGTTAAAACCTTGACCTGTGATTCTTTTGCACCATTTCAGCAGATCCCTGTAAATATATAACAAAACATGAAAAATAATGACATCTGTTGGGGTCTTATTATGCACAGAGTTGCTAGAGAGGCACTATCTACCCTAAAGAGAACCTGCTTAAAACCAACACATCCTCCAGGCTGGTAAGATGGAGAAGAATTGACCTTTCCAAATGTCTCTGACACAACAGAAATCAATTTTGTAAGGATTATATTAGTCTTGAAAGCACCGGCATATAAGAACAGCAGAGAATACCTATAAGTTTCTCAGCAATAGTCTCCAAATTTGGATACCATGCATTCACTATATCAAACAGATCTTCACGGTTTGACAGTCCAATCATCACTCTTATCAAAAGGACACCAAAGGAGATATTGCCTGTTACTAAAAAGTACTGTTTGGTCAATAAACAAAATACTAATGTACTAAGTGTTAACTAGCAACCATTGCTTTAATCTATCATCATAAGTTGAGCAAACTACAAACATTCAGACCCAAATAAAAGAATTGTAACAAACATGGACTTAAAATATTTGACTCTCATTTCTAAGGATAGTGGCTCTGTGTTATCATAGAAGTTAAAACAACAGACTTAATAGTTCCAGATAGTCTTGCATTTTTCAAAAATGTATATACTACCAAATATTTTAAAAAGTAGGTTTATTGTCAAATTACAGGCTAAAAGTATAGCTGTCAATTGTAATCAGGTGTTATCAGGTCAGACCCAATAGTCCCAATTAATAATTACATAGGTTCTGGGTTTGTTACCACAGACACATATGGAGCCTGGTTTCAAACTGGTTCTGCACATTTACAATACTAAGTCAGGTCAAGCCTGACCAAAACCAAACCCAACCCCATTGACAGAGCACAAAGTCATATCCATTTGTCCAGGCAAAGGACACTAATAAGACTGCTAGTGGAGAATTTTCTAATTCCACAGCACTTATGTTGCTTTCACAAAATAGAAAACTGGAATAAAGCTACTCAGAGTAATGAAACTGATTAAGTGTTTTGTGTTTACTGTAAGAAACCAAAATAGGTTATAGTTGTTAAAATCCTGTCTCTAACAAATGTTTTGTTACCAGGGATTTGTCCTTTTTGAGTCTCGCCTTTCTATGCTACTTCCATCTTTCTTCAGGAGGAGATTTTACACTAAGAGAGCGGAGTGCTTATTTATACCTATTCTAGTACCTATGTCCAACAACTCACTTTCTACTAGTTTGCTTCCTACTTACGGCTCTGACTCTAGCTCTAATATGCAGCGAAAAGATTTGCAGGTGCACGGTTGTCACCAGAAAGTAGTCCCCAAAATTGATCTATGACAACCATCAAATACCTTGATCCAAAGTGACTCAGGTGCTTCCCTTGCTGCTCCAACACCTCCTTCTAATCATGTTATTCCTTTTGATATCTACTTACCTGTGTTTGGTCCGACAGAAAATAGGAGAGAAATAAAAAGTTTAAATTTCCTTAAGAAATTTCCCGTGGAACATTATTGTGAAGTATAAAGCTAATGAATCCATAGAGAGATACAAAGCAAGGTTGATTGCGAAGGGGTATAAATAGACCTATGAGATTTACTATCAAGACATGCTCACACTAGTGACATAAATAAACTCAATCCATACTCTGCTTCCTCTAGCTTCTTCTTATTATTTTTCCTCTAGCAACTACATGTCAAAAATGCATTATTGAATGGAGCTATCCCAAAAGTCCCAAAACAGGCCTATGTATAGTTACCTCCAGGAGTTGAACTAGTTGAACAAGGATTACAAGAAAAAAGTGTGCATGCTAAAGAAGTCAATATATGGGCTGAAGCAATTGTTGGTAAAGAAGGGTGATGACTCCTAAACAATCATGATTAGAACAATGACGGCATTTTGGTTACATGGAAACATCCTACTAAGATAGACAACTTAAAAGAAGCCCTGGCTTCTAAATTTGAAATTAAGGATCTAGGCATAGTTGTCAAGAGTCAAGACATCACATTGCCTATCCTGAACACCTTGATTTTCTTTCTTGAGTATATAAATTTTTACCAAAAACAATAAGGACAAAATACAACGCTGGATGAAGAAATACCATTGAGGCAAGAAGAACCCAAAGAGAACCCAACTTAAGCACCCTCACCACTCACTACCCTGCCACCTACCAAAAAGTAAGATGTAGAAGTATAAGCATCACCCAACAAAACCCCCTCCCACCTTTATCCTTGTGTCCAACTGATCAGTCACACGACTCACACCACCTTGCACATTCAAACACCTCTTAACACCACTGACCACCCCCCAATAAGACTTCACAACCCTCCATTAATAACCAAATCCCTTTTTAAACCTCTCCAAATCCAAACCTGTATTACTTTTTTTCTTCTTTCTCCCTTTCTCTTATAGCTCCAAGAAAGTTGTCCTTGAAGAGTCTTCACCTCCTACAAAGTACAAACACAGTCTCCTACTCATGTCTACTGCTTTCACAGTTACCCTATTGAACAACGAGTGCGGTTTTGAAAGGTCCTTACCTTGAAGTACAGGTCTGAAGGGAGAAGAAAAAGGGATACCAACCTTGCTGCAGCACAATCGCTCTCATCGTTCGTGTTCTTGAAGGGGCTGTCAATGCTTCAGGTCTAATCAACTGGCCCGAATAGACCCAACCATTTATAAAGGATCTGGTTCCATGATTATGTTTGTTAGAGTGCCGAATAAGGGTAGTTTAGTCAACTTGTCCTTGTTAAGTTGTATGCTTATGTGGCAGTTTTATTAGAGACACTCTGCCCCACACTTAAGTAAGGGCAGTTTAGTCTTTGTACAAGTAATTAGAAACTAATTACTATTAAGGGGTCGACTGATAGGGTTAACCCATCAGATTCGACAGTCCCTTCATTTTCCTTCTTCTTCTTCTTCTTCTTCTTCTTCTTCTTCCTCTTGCTGGTTCGGGTTACTGTAGCAGCAGTCGAAACATGGTATCAGAGCAAGGTTCCTGACCTACTTCAGTTCATGAACATCTCAGCAGTGTTCGTGACCTCTCTTTCTTTGTTTCTGGGTTGTCAATGGAGAAAACTGGTTCGTCCTAGGTCTGAAACATCTCAGCTCGTCTCTCTCTGCTGCGCATAACCTTCTTCATTAAGAAAATGACTTCAGCAGTGAATGGTTGGTTGAAATTCTCAAAAGAAGGTCGGTTACTTCTTCTCCTTGTGCTGCTGGTATTTCTGGGTAGAAAACCTTCAAGAACCTGCGAGTACTGATCAGAACCTAGAGAACTAGGTTTATTGTTGCCCTAGTTCTTGGAGAAAATCCCAAGAACAGACTGTGTTTACAGTAGCTGAATGGTGTAAGGGCTGCTGTAAGTGGCCGAATTGTGCAAAGTGTAATGCAGTGACCTAGCTGAGTTCTTTGTGGTTATGTAGTGCCCTCTTAAAGGTGTTAAACAGGTCTGTACCGGGTGTAACAGATATGACTATGTGGTGGTGCTTGTGATGCACAATCTTTGTTGAGTGGTTGTAAGAGGGTTTGCATGTGATTAGTAAGTGTTGAATTGATGTTTATGTGGTTCGTGGTGTTGTGAAATCAGTAGTGGTGTGAACAAGAACAAGGCTTGTGTACCTATTATTGTGCTTAGGGACTTCTATAGGTTCTGGAGCATCAAACTCCTAATAACAACACTCAGTTGGTAGCTGGGAATTTAGGTTAGAAGCAACAGTGAAAGAGTATCATGGCAGCAATGGGAGATGGGTATAATGATCAGAAACCAAGTGTGGTAGTTCCCTCTGACTATCTAAGTGTACAGATGACCTCAATTAAACTGAATGGTGAGAACTATGTTCCATGGGCCAAATCAGTGGAAGTTTTCCTCAAGGCAAAGAGGAAAGTGAAGCATGTAAAAGAAGATAAACCACCGGCTGACTCTCCAGGGTTTGATGATTGGGAACAAAAGGATGCTCAAATCATGATCTGGCTATGGAATAGTATGGAACCAAAAATTAGTGCCAACTTCATGTTCCTAGATACAGCTAAGGATATATGGGAACATGCTAAGAAGCTATAATCTGGACAAGATAATACTACAAGGGTATATCAACTTTATCAGGAATACTTTAATTTGCAACAAGGAAACAAAACCTTAGAAGAGTACTATGCCTGCATGAAGAAATCGCAAAAATGAACTCAATGTCTACCATCCCCTCACTCCAGATGTTAAAGTTCAGCAACAACAAAGGGAACAACAAGATGTTACAAGATTTTTAGTGGGGTTGAAATCGGAGTATGAACCAGTTAGAGCCCAAATATTAGGGAGCTTGATGAGAAATAGTCAGTCACTTATCTGAAGGAATTAAAAGCAAATGGAAGTCCATTGAGCAAGGAATGTGTCCTATATACTTACATTGTTATCGGAAACCAGAAACAATAGTATGGTGCAATAGTCAGAAAGCCCTCCCCAAAAGTAGCAACGCCTCGAGCAATCCAAAACTACACATATAAACAGAGCAAATTAGTAAGCCATACACCCAAAAGAGGACACAGAATGAAGTGGAGAGTTGAGAAGCTTACACCGAAGATTGGACCAGCTTCCTTATAGTAAAGCTGTGAGATCTTGCACAGCTTGCCTGCAAATCGAGCATTCTTCGTGCCTGCCCAGAGGAACCAAGGATATTACTCCAGAACCAGCAAACTAATATTTCAAAAGTGTTAAAATATAGGAATGCTGACATTCTACAACAATCACATACCTGTGCCGCTTCCGAATCCGTATCACTTCCGAGTCTCCTTTTCGCGCCCACGCCATTCGCCAGTCAAGAATATCTAATCAGAAATAGGTGGAGAAGAAAAGGTTTAAGAGTGTATATAGAAGAAATGGGTTGGAGTGGCTCATTCTGGACTCGAGCGTATGCAAGGCCGTGGCTGGTAGCTACAACAATTCGAATGCTTGAATCAGCTCAGCGGACGAAATTTCCTGAAAGCGGCAAAGCCTGAATATGCCAGCCAAGAGGAGTATTAAAAAATTAAGAAATATTGCATGCACAACTACCGGAACAGAGCAATTAGTAACCCTCACACCCACAAGAAACATCCAGTCACTTTTCCTACGGAATTAAAGAATAAAAGAAGTCAGTTAAGCAAGGAATGTTTCGTATACTTACATTGATATCGAAAACCAGAATCAATGGTAAGGCGCAGAAGTCGGCAAGCCCATCCCCAAAATTTGCAATGCCCCGAGCAATCTAAAATTGTGCATACAACCCAAGCAAATTAGGAACCAAAACAACCACAAGAGAACACCGAATGAACTGGAGATTTGAGAAATTTACATCGAAGAGTTGAGCGGTTTCTTATAGTATTGCCGCGAGAGGTGGCGAATCTTGCCCGCAAGTCGAGCATTCTTCGTGCCTGCAACCATAAGAACCAAGGATATTATTGTCACCTCCACAAACGGCAAACATTTTCTTCTATAAATTTTAAAATTTAGGGATGCACACATTCGACAACAACCACATACCTATGCCGCTTCCGAATTCGTATCACAATCGAGTTTCCTTTCCGCGCACACGCCATTCACCTGTCGAGAAATTCTAATCAGAAACAGGTGGAGATATAAAAAGTCTAAGAGAAAATAAAGAAAAAATGGGTTAAAGTTGCTCATTTTGGACTCCAGCGTAAGAGAGGCTTTGGTTGATCACTGCTACAATTCGAACGCTTGAATCAGCTCCGCCGATAAAATCTCCTAAAAGTGGCAATGCATAAAGGTGTCAGTCATGAGGATTATTAATAAATTAAGAAAAGTTACAAGCAAAAACAACGGCAATTGAGCAATTAGTAACCCACACACCCACAACAACATCCAGTCATTTATCCTACGGAATTAAAAGGAAACGGAACTGAATAAAGCACGGGATGTTTCCTATACTTTCATTGATATTGAAAACCAGGGACAATGGTAAAGCGTAGGAGCCGGCAAGCCGATCGCCAAAAGTAGCAAAGCCTCGATCAATCTAAAACTACGCATATAAACAAAGAAAAAGAGTAACCCACACACACAAACGAGAACACCAGATGAAGTTGAGAATTGAGAAGCTTACACCAAAGAGTTGATCGGCTTCGTTATAGTATTGACGCGAGAGGTTGCGCATCTTGCCCGCAAGTCGAGCATTCTTCGTGCCTACACCCATAAGAACCAAGGATATTATGGTCACCTCCACAACTGGCAAGCCATATATTCCAAAAATGTTCAAATTTAGGGATGCGGACATTCTACAACAAACGCATACCCGTGCTGTTTTCGAATCTGTTTCACTTCCGAGCCATCTTTCCGCGCTCACGCCATTCACCTGCCAAAAATATCTAGTTATAAATAGGTGGAGAAGAAAAAGTTTACGAGTGTATAGAAAAGAAATGGGTTAAAGTGGCTCATTCTGGACTCCAGCGTATGCGAGGCTGTGGTGGTTCATTGCTACAATTCGAACGCTTGAATCGGCTCCGCAGATGCAATCTCCTGGAAGTGGCAATGCATGAACATGTCGGTGATGAGGATTATTAACAAATTCAGAAAAGTTACAAGCACAACAATGGTAATAGAGCAATTAGTAACCCACACACCCACAAAAAACATCCATCAAGTTATCCTACGGAGTTTAAAGAAAACGGAACTGAATTAAGCAGGGGATGTTTCCTATACTTACATTGATATCGAAAACCGGGAACAATGATAAGACACAGGAGTTAGTAAGCCGATCGCCAAAAAGTAGCAACGCCTCAAGAAATCAAAAACTACGGATATAACCAATCAAATTTAGTAACCCATACATCCAAACAAGAACACCAAATGAAGCTGAGAATTAAGAAGCTTACACCGAGGAGTTGATTGGCTTCCTTATAGTTTTTCCGCGAGAGGTTGTGTATCTTGCCCGTGAGTTGGGCATTCTTCGTGCTTGCACCCATAAGACGCAAGGATATTATAGCCACTGCCACGACCGACAAACCTTGTCTTCCAAAAATGATATAATTTAGGTATACAGACATTGTACGAAAAACACATACCTGTGCAGCTTCCGCATCCGTATCACTTCCGAGTCTCCTTTGCACTCATGCCCTTCACCTGTCATGAATATCTAATCAGAAACAGGTGGACAAGGAATAGTTTAGAAGTGAATATAGAAAAAATGGTTAGAGTGTTTTATTTTGGACTCCAGCGTATGCAAGGCCTCGGCGGACTACTGCTCCAATTCGTACGCTTAAATCAGCTCCAAAGACGCAATCTCATGGGAGTGGCAATGCCTGTAGAAGCCAAGGGGAGTATTAGAAAATTGAAAAAATTACAAGCACAAAAACGGCAATAAAGCAACATAAGCCCTTATAAAAAGTTTAAACAGATACAAGCGATGTTGTCTTACATTATCGCAGCCATTCTGATACGGCAGTTGACAACGCGAACCCATTAGAACATTCCTGCAAGGACAAGGCAGAAATTGCATTAGCAGAATCTATTAATTCGTGCGAATCCAAAATCAACTTCGCAGGACAACATCATATGCTTCAATAACAAAGGTACGAACAACGAGTGTGGTATTGAAAGGTCCTTACCTCGAAGTACAGGTCCGAAGGGAGAAGAAAAAGGGATACCAACCTTGCTGCAGCATAATCGCTCTCATCGTTCGTGTTCTTGAAGGGGTTGTCAACACTTCGGGTCCACCCGACTAGCCCGAGTAGACCCAACCATTTATAAAGGATCCGGTTCCATGATTATGTTGAAATAAATAAATGGGTCGGTTCCGGATCTCGCCCCTCCTGAATCGATTCATGCCCAAAACCGATTATTTTGTTAGCCTTATATGTTATTTCCTTCCTTTTCCTTATAATTTTTCTCTTATCATAGGTTTAAAGTGTCAAATCTGATAGATAGATAAATACAAGTGTTTAACGTTTTAACATATAAGTAACTTAGTATTTTTCTATCAATTTTATTAACGATATTTAAATAAGAAAAGTGGTCTTTTTTAGCTTAAATGGTTCGGTTTTAAACCTATGTTATTGTTTCAACCTAAATTTTAAGTTAAAATGGACGGTTTTGGGTCTAAGATTTTGTCCCAATTAATGATCTGTTCGGGAGTGCTTCTACCTAGACCGGACCTGGATCCCACCCGTTGACAACCCTCTTGAATGGTGGCCAATTTTCGATCGAGCCCCCACTCAAAGCTTGATGAGAAATAGTCAGTCACTTATCTGAAGGAATTAAAAGAAAATGGAAGTCCATTGAGCAAGTGATGTGTCTTATATACTTACATTGTTATCGGAAACCGAAAACAATAGTATGGCGCAATAGTCGGAAATCCCTCCCAAAAAGTAACGCCTCGAGCAATCCAAAACTACACATATAACCAGAGCAAATTAGTAAGTCATACACCCAAAAGAGCTTGCACAGCTTGCCTTCAAATCGAGCATTCTCCATTCCTGCCCAGAGGAACCAAGGATATTACTCCACAACCGGCAAAGTTATATTCCAAAAGTGTTAAAACATAGGAATACGGACATTCTACAACAATCACATACCTGTCCCGCTTTCGAATCCATATCACTTTTGAGTCTCCTTTCCATGCCCACGCCATTCACCTGTCAAAAATATCTAATCAGAAATAGGTGGAGAAGAAAAGGTTTAAGAGTGTATATAGATGAAAACGGTTAATGTGGCTCATTCTGGCCTCCAGCGCATGCGAGGCCGTGGCTGGTTGCTGCAACAATTCGAATGCTTGAATCAGCTCTGTAGACGCAATTTCCTGAAAGCGGCAATGCCTAAATAAGACAGCCAAGAGGAGTATTAAAAAATTAAGAAATTTTATATGCACAACTACCAGAACAAAGCAATTAGTAACCCTCACACCCACAAGAAACATCCAGTCACTTATCCTACGGAGTTAAAGGATAAAAGAAGTCAATTAAGCACGGCATGTTTCCTATACTTTCATTGATATCAAAAACCGGGAACAAAGGTAAGGCACAGGAGCCGGCAAGCCGATCGCCAAAAGTAGCAAAGCCTAGAGCAAACTAAAACAACGCATATAACCAAAGCAAAATAGTAACCCACACACCCAAACGAGAACACCGGATGAAGTTGAGAATTGAGAAGCTTACACCGAAGAGTTGATCGGCTTTGTTATAGTATTGCCGTGAGAGGTTGCGCATCTTGCCCGCAAGTCGAGCATTCTTCGTGCCTGCACCCATAAGAACCAAGGATATAATTGTCACCTCCGCAACAGGCAAACATTTTATTCTGAAAATTTTAAAATTTAGGGATGCACACATTCGACTACAATCACATACCTGTGCCGCTTCCGAATCAGTATCACTTTCGAGTCTCCTTTCCGCACACACGCCATTCACCTGTCAAGAAATTCTAATCAGAAACAGGTGGACAAATAAAATGTCTAAGAGAGAATAAAGAAGAAATGGGTTAAAGTAGATCATTATTGAATCCAGTGCAAGAGAGGCATTGGCTGATCACTGCTACAATTCGAACGCTTGAATCATCTCCGCCGATGCAATCTCCTGAAAGTGGCAATGCGTGAAGGTGTCAGTCATGAGGATTATTAATAAATTAAGAAAAGTTACAAGCAAAACAACAGCAACTGAGCAGTTAGTAACCCACACACCCACAACAACATCCAGTCATTTATCCTACGGAATTAAAAGGAAACGGAACTGAAGAAAGCACGGGATGTTTCCTATACTTTCATTGATATCGAAAACCGGGAACAAAGGTAAGGCGCAGGATCCGGCAAGCCGGTCGCCAAAAGTAGCAAAGCCTCGAGCAATCTAAAACTACGCATATAACCAAAGCAAAATAGTAACACACACAGACAAACGAGAACACCGGACGAAGTTAAGAATTGAGAAACTTACATCGAAGTGTTGATCGGCTTCGTTAGAGTATTGCTACCAGAGGTTGCGCATCTTGCCCGCAAGTCGAGCATTCTTCGTGCCTGCACCCAAAAGAACCAAGGATATTATGGTCACCTCCACAACTGGCAAGTCATATATACCAAAAATGTTCAAATTTAGGGATGCGGACATTTTACAATGGACGCATACCCGTGCCACTTCCAAATCCGTTTCACTTCCGAGCCTTCTTTCTGCGCCCACGCCATTCACCTGCCAAAAATATCTAATTAGAAATAGGTGGAGAAGAAAATATTTTCGAGTGTATACAGAAAAAATGGGTTAGAGTGGCTCATTCTAGACTCCGGCGTATGCGATGCCGTGGCTGTTCATTGTTACAATTTGAACGATACAAGCACAAAAACGACAATAAAGCAACATAAGCCCTTATAAAAGTTTAAACAGATACAAGCGATGTTGACTTACACTATCGCAGCCATTCTGATACGGCAGTTGACAATGCGAACCCATTAGAACGTTCCTACAATGACACGGCAGAAATTGCATTAGCAGAATCTATTAATTCGTGCGAATCCAAAATCAACGTCGTAGGACAACATCATATGCTTCAATAACAAAGGTACGAACAACGAGTGCGGTATTGAAAGGTCCTTACCTCGAAGTACAGGTCCGAAGGGAGAAGAAAAAGGGATACCAACCCTGCTGCAGCACAATCGCTCTCATCGTTCGTGTTCTTGAAGGGGCTGTCAACGCTTCGGGTCCACCCGACTGGCCCGAGTAGACCCAACCATTTATAAAGGATCCGGTTCCATGATTATGTTGAAATAAATGATTGGGTCGGTTTCGGTTCTCGCCCCTCCCGAATCGATTCATTCCCAAAACCGATTATTTTGTTAGCCTCATATGTTATTTCCTTCCTTTTCTTATAATTTTTCTCTTATCATAAGTTTAAGGTGTCGAATCTGATAGATAGATAAATAAAGGTGTTTAACGTTTTAACATATAAGTAACTTACTATTTTTCTATCAATTTTATTAACGATATATGATTAAAGTTTAAATTTTAGTTCCCGATTTAAATAAGAAAAGTGGTCTTTTTAGCTTAAATAGTTTTGTTTCAAACCTATGTTATTGTTTCAACGTGTATTTTAGGTTAAAATGGACGGTTTTGGGTCTAAGATTTTGTCCCAATTAATGATCTGTTCGGGAGTGCTTCTACCTAGAACGTACTCGGATCCCACCCGTTGACAGCCCTATCTTGAATGGCAGCCAATTTCCGGTCGAGCCACCACTCAAAGCTTGATGACAAATAGTCAGTCACTTATCTGAAGGAATTAAAAGAAAATGGAAGTCCATTGAGCAAGGGATGTGTCTTGTATACTTACATTGTTATCGGAAACCGGAAACAATAGTATGGAGCGATAGTCGGAAAGCCCTCCCCAAAAGTAGCAACGCCTCGAGCAATCCAAACCAACAAATATAACCGGAGCAAATTAGTAAGCCATACACCCAAAAGAGGACACAGAATGAAGCGGAGAGTTGAGAAGCTTACACCGAAGATTGCACCAGCTTCCTTATAGTAAAGCCGTGAGAGCTTCCACAGCTTGCCTGCAAATCGAGCATTCTCCGTTCCTGCCCAGAGGAACCAAAGATATTACTCCACAACCGGCAAAGTTATATTCCAAAAGTGTTAAAATATAGGAATGCAGACATTCTACAACAATCACATGCCTGTGCCGCTTCCGAATCCGTATCACTTCCGAATCTCCTTTCCGTACCCACGCCATTCACCTGTCAAGAATATCTAATCAGAAACAGGCGGAGAAATAAAAAGTCTAAGAGTGAATAAAGAGGTTAAAGTTGCTCATTCTGGACTCCAGCGTAAGAGAGGCTTTGGCTGATCACTGCTGCAATTCGAACGTTTGAATCATCTCCGCCGATGCAATCTCCTGAAAGTGGCAATGCGTGAATGTGTCAGTCATGAGGATTATTAATAAATTAATTAAAGTTACAAGCAAAACAACAGCAATTGAGCAGTTAGTAACCCACACACCCACGACAACATCAAGTCATTTATCCCACGGAATTAAAAGGAAACGGAACTGAAGAAAGCTTGGGATGTTTCCTATACTTTCATTGATATCGAAAACCGGGAACGTAGCAAAGCCTCGAGCAATCTAAACTACGCATGTAACCAAAGCAAAATAGTAACCCACACACCCAAACGAGAACTCCGGATGAAGTTGAGAATTGAGAAGCTTACACCGAAGAGTTGATCGGCTTCGTTATAGTATTGCCGCGAGAGGTTGCGCATCTTGCCCGCAAGTCGAGCATTCTCCGTGCCTGCACCCATAAGAACCAAGGATATTATGGTCACCTCCACAACTGGCAAGCCATATATTCCAAAAATGTTCAAATTTAGGGATGCGGACATTCTACAACGAGCGCATACCCATGCCGCTTCCGAAACCGTTTCACTTCCGAGCCTTCTTTCTGCGCCCACGCCATTCACCTGCGAAAAATATCTAATTAGAAATAGGTGGAAAGAAAAAAGTTTACGAGTGTATACAGAAGAAATGGGTTAGAGTGGCCCATTCTGGACTCCAGCGTATGCGACGCCGTGGCTGTTCATTGTTACAATTCGAACGCTTGAATCGGCTCCGCGGATGCAATTTCCTGGAAGCGGCAATGCATGAAAATGTCGGTGATGAGGATTATTAACAAATTCAGAAAAATAACAAGCACAACAATGGTAATAGAGCAATTATTAACCCACACACCCACAAGAAACATCCATTCAGTTATCCTACGGAGTCAAAAGAAAACAAAACTGAATTAAGCACGGGAAGTTTCCTATACTTACATTGATATCGAAACCGGGAACAATGGTAAGGCACAGGAGCTAGTACGCCGATCGCCAAAAGTAGCAACGCCTCGAGAATTCAAAAACTACGCATATAACCAATCAAATTTAGTAACCCATACATCCAAACAAGAACACCAAATGAAGCTGAGAATTAAGAAGCTTACACCGAGGAGTTGATCAGCTTCCTTACAGTTTCTTCGCGAGAGGTTGCGTATCTTGCCCGTGAGTCGGGCATTCTTCGTGCCTGCTCCCATAAGACCCAAGGATATTATAGCCACTGCCACGACCGGCAAACCTTGTCTTCCGAAAATGATATAATTTAGGTATGCAGACATTGTACGAAAAACACATACCTGCGCAGCTTCCGCATCCGTATCCCTTCCGAGTCTCCTTTGCGCTCACGCCCTACACCTGTCAATAATATCAAATCAGAAACAGGTGGACAAGGAATAGTTTAGAAGTGAATATAGAAAAAATGGGTTAGAGTGGCTTATTTTGGACTCCAGCGTATGCAAAGCCTCGGCGGACTGCTACTCAAATTCGAACGCTTGAATCAGCTCCCACGACGCAGTCTCATTGGAGTGGCAATGCCTGTAGAAGCCAAGGGGAGTATTAGAAAATTGAAAAACGTTACAAGCACAAAAACGGCAATAAAGCAACATAAGCCCTTATAAAAAGTTTAAACAGATACAAGCGATGTTGGCTTACACTATCGCAACCATTATGACACGGCAGTTGACAATGCGAACCCATTAGAACGTTCCTGCAATGACACGGCAGAAATTGCATTAGCAGAATCTATTAATTCGTGCGAATCCAAAATCAACTTCGCAGGACAACATCATATGCTTCAATAACAAAGGTACGAACAACGAGTGCGGTATTGAAAGGTCCTTACCTCGAAGTACAGGTCCGAAGGGAGAAGAAAAAGGGATACCAACCCCGCTGCAGCACAATCGCTCTCATCGTTCGTGTTCTTGAAGGGGCTGTCAACGCTTCGGGTCCACCCGACTGGCCCGAGTAGACCCAACCATTTATAAAGGATCCGGTTCCATGATTATGTTGAAATAAATGATTGGGTCGGTTTCGGTTCTCGCCCCTCCCGAATCGATTCATTCCCAAAACCGATTATTTTGTTAGCCTCATATGTTATTTCCTTCCTTTTCTTATAATTTTTCTCTTATCATAAGTTTAAAGTGTCGAATCTGATAGATAGATAAATAAAGGTGTTTAACGTTTTAACATATAAGTAACTTACTATTTTTCTATCAATTTTATTAACGATATATGATTAAAGTTTAAATTTTAGTTCGCGATTTAAATAAGAAAAGTGGTCTTTTTAGCTTAAATGGTTTTGTTTCAAACCTATGTTATTGTTTCAACGTGTATTTTAGGTTAAAATGGACGGTTTTGGGTCTAAGATTTTGTCCCAATTAATGATCTGTTCGGGAGTGCTTCTACCTAGAACGTACTCGGATCCCACCCGTTGACAGCCCTATCTTGAATGGCAGCCAATTTCCGGTCGAGCCACCACTCAAAGCTTGATGACAAATAGTCAGTCACTTATCTGAAGGAATTAAAAGAAAATGGAAGTCCATTGAGCAAGGGATGTGTCTTGTATACTTACATTGTTATCGGAAACCGGAAACAATAGTATGGAGCGATAGTCGGAAAGCCCTCCCCAAAAGTAGCAACGCCTCGAGCAATCCAAACCAACAAATATAACCGGAGCAAATTAGTAAGCCATACACCCAAAAGAGGACACAGAATGAAGCGGAGAGTTGAGAAGCTTACACCGAAGATTGCACCAGCTTCCTTATAGTAAAGCCGTGAGAGCTTCCACAGCTTGCCTGCAAATCGAGCATTCTCCGTTCCTGCCCAGAGGAACCAAAGATATTACTCCACAACCGGCAAAGTTATATTCCAAAAGTGTTAAAATATAGGAATGCAGACATTCTACAACAATCACATGCCTGTGCCGCTTCCGAATCCGTATCACTTCCGAATCTCCTTTCCGTACCCACGCCATTCACCTGTCAAGAATATCTAATCAGAAACAGGCGGAGAAATAAAAAGTCTAAGAGTGAATAAAGAGGTTAAAGTTGCTCATTCTGGACTCCAGCGTAAGAGAGGCTTTGGCTGATCACTGCTGCAATTCGAACGTTTGAATCATCTCCGCCGATGCAATCTCCTGAAAGTGGCAATGCGTGAATGTGTCAGTCATGAGGATTATTAATAAATTAATTAAAGTTACAAGCAAAACAACAGCAATTGAGCAGTTAGTAACCCACACACCCACGACAACATCAAGTCATTTATCCCACGGAATTAAAAGGAAACGGAACTGAAGAAAGCTTGGGATGTTTCCTATACTTTCATTGATATCGAAAACCGGGAACGTAGCAAAGCCTCGAGCAATCTAAACTACGCATGTAACCAAAGCAAAATAGTAACCCACACACCCAAACGAGAACTCCGGATGAAGTTGAGAATTGAGAAGCTTACACCGAAGAGTTGATCGGCTTCGTTATAGTATTGCCGCGAGAGGTTGCGCATCTTGCCCGCAAGTCGAGCATTCTCCGTGCCTGCACCCATAAGAACCAAGGATATTATGGTCACCTCCACAACTGGCAAGCCATATATTCCAAAAATGTTCAAATTTAGGGATGCGGACATTCTACAACGAGCGCATACCCATGCCGCTTCCGAAACCGTTTCACTTCCGAGCCTTCTTTCTGCGCCCACGCCATTCACCTGCGAAAAATATCTAATTAGAAATAGGTGGAAAGAAAAAAGTTTACGAGTGTATACAGAAGAAATGGGTTAGAGTGGCCCATTCTGGACTCCAGCGTATGCGACGCCGTGGCTGTTCATTGTTACAATTCGAACGCTTGAATCGGCTCCGCGGATGCAATTTCCTGGAAGCGGCAATGCATGAAAATGTCGGTGATGAGGATTATTAACAAATTCAGAAAAATAACAAGCACAACAATGGTAATAGAGCAATTATTAACCCACACACCCACAAGAAACATCCATTCAGTTATCCTACGGAGTCAAAAGAAAACAAAACTGAATTAAGCACGGGAAGTTTCCTATACTTACATTGATATCGAAACCGGGAACAATGGTAAGGCACAGGAGCTAGTACGCCGATCGCCAAAAGTAGCAACGCCTCGAGAATTCAAAAACTACGCATATAACCAATCAAATTTAGTAACCCATACATCCAAACAAGAACACCAAATGAAGCTGAGAATTAAGAAGCTTACACCGAGGAGTTGATCAGCTTCCTTACAGTTTCTTCGCGAGAGGTTGCGTATCTTGCCCGTGAGTCGGGCATTCTTCGTGCCTGCTCCCATAAGACCCAAGGATATTATAGCCACTGCCACGACCGGCAAACCTTGTCTTCCGAAAATGATATAATTTAGGTATGCAGACATTGTACGAAAAACACATACCTGCGCAGCTTCCGCATCCGTATCCCTTCCGAGTCTCCTTTGCGCTCACGCCCTACACCTGTCAATAATATCAAATCAGAAACAGGTGGACAAGGAATAGTTTAGAAGTGAATATAGAAAAAATGGGTTAGAGTGGCTTATTTTGGACTCCAGCGTATGCAAAGCCTCGGCGGACTGCTACTCAAATTCGAACGCTTGAATCAGCTCCCACGACGCAGTCTCATTGGAGTGGCAATGCCTGTAGAAGCCAAGGGGAGTATTAGAAAATTGAAAAACGTTACAAGCACAAAAACGGCAATAAAGCAACATAAGCCCTTATAAAAAGTTTAAACAGATACAAGCGATGTTGGCTTACACTATCGCAACCATTATGACACGGCAGTTGACAATGCGAACCCATTAGAACGTTCCTGCAATGACACGGCAGAAATTGCATTAGCAGAATCTATTAATTCGTGCGAATCCAAAATCAACTTCGCAGGACAACATCATATGCTTCAATAACAAAGGTACGAACAACGAGTGCGGTATTGAAAGGTCCTTACCTCGAAGTACAGGTCCGAAGGGAGAAGAAAAAGGGATACCAACCCCGCTGCAGCACAATCGCTCTCATCGTTCGTGTTCTTGAAGGGGCTGTCAACGCTTCGGGTCCACCCGACTGGCCCGAGTAGACCCAACCATTTATAAAGGATCCGGTTCCATGATTATGTTGAAATAAATGATTGGGTCGGTTTCGGTTCTCGCCCCTCCCGAATCGATTCATTCCCAAAACCGATTATTTTGTTAGCCTCATATGTTATTTCCTTCCTTTTCTTATAATTTTTCTCTTATCATAAGTTTAAAGTGTCGAATCTGATAGATAGATAAATAAAGGTGTTTAACGTTTTAACATATAAGTAACTTACTATTTTTCTATCAATTTTATTAACGATATATGATTAAAGTTTAAATTTTAGTTCGCGATTTAAATAAGAAAAGTGGTCTTTTTAGCTTAAATGGTTTTGTTTCAAACCTATGTTATTGTTTCAACGTGTATTTTAGGTTAAAATGGACGGTTTTGGGTCTAAGATTTTGTCCCAATTAATGATCTGTTCGGGAGTGCTTCTACCTAGAACGTACTCGGATCCCACCCGTTGACAGCCCTATCTTGAATGGCAGCCAATTTCCGGTCGAGCCACCACTCAAAGCTTGATGACAAATAGTCAGTCACTTATCTGAAGGAATTAAAAGAAAATGGAAGTCCATTGAGCAAGGGATGTGTCTTGTATACTTACATTGTTATCGGAAACCGGAAACAATAGTATGGAGCGATAGTCGGAAAGCCCTCCCCAAAAGTAGCAACGCCTCGAGCAATCCAAACCAACAAATATAACCGGAGCAAATTAGTAAGCCATACACCCAAAAGAGGACACAGAATGAAGCGGAGAGTTGAGAAGCTTACACCGAAGATTGCACCAGCTTCCTTATAGTAAAGCCGTGAGAGCTTCCACAGCTTGCCTGCAAATCGAGCATTCTCCGTTCCTGCCCAGAGGAACCAAAGATATTACTCCACAACCGGCAAAGTTATATTCCAAAAGTGTTAAAATATAGGAATGCAGACATTCTACAACAATCACATGCCTGTGCCGCTTCCGAATCCGTATCACTTCCGAATCTCCTTTCCGTACCCACGCCATTCACCTGTCAAGAATATCTAATCAGAAACAGGCGGAGAAATAAAAAGTCTAAGAGTGAATAAAGAGGTTAAAGTTGCTCATTCTGGACTCCAGCGTAAGAGAGGCTTTGGCTGATCACTGCTGCAATTCGAACGTTTGAATCATCTCCGCCGATGCAATCTCCTGAAAGTGGCAATGCGTGAATGTGTCAGTCATGAGGATTATTAATAAATTAATTAAAGTTACAAGCAAAACAACAGCAATTGAGCAGTTAGTAACCCACACACCCACGACAACATCAAGTCATTTATCCCACGGAATTAAAAGGAAACGGAACTGAAGAAAGCTTGGGATGTTTCCTATACTTTCATTGATATCGAAAACCGGGAACGTAGCAAAGCCTCGAGCAATCTAAACTACGCATGTAACCAAAGCAAAATAGTAACCCACACACCCAAACGAGAACTCCGGATGAAGTTGAGAATTGAGAAGCTTACACCGAAGAGTTGATCGGCTTCGTTATAGTATTGCCGCGAGAGGTTGCGCATCTTGCCCGCAAGTCGAGCATTCTCCGTGCCTGCACCCATAAGAACCAAGGATATTATGGTCACCTCCACAACTGGCAAGCCATATATTCCAAAAATGTTCAAATTTAGGGATGCGGACATTCTACAACGAGCGCATACCCATGCCGCTTCCGAAACCGTTTCACTTCCGAGCCTTCTTTCTGCGCCCACGCCATTCACCTGCGAAAAATATCTAATTAGAAATAGGTGGAAAGAAAAAAGTTTACGAGTGTATACAGAAGAAATGGGTTAGAGTGGCCCATTCTGGACTCCAGCGTATGCGACGCCGTGGCTGTTCATTGTTACAATTCGAACGCTTGAATCGGCTCCGCGGATGCAATTTCCTGGAAGCGGCAATGCATGAAAATGTCGGTGATGAGGATTATTAACAAATTCAGAAAAATAACAAGCACAACAATGGTAATAGAGCAATTATTAACCCACACACCCACAAGAAACATCCATTCAGTTATCCTACGGAGTCAAAAGAAAACAAAACTGAATTAAGCACGGGAAGTTTCCTATACTTACATTGATATCGAAACCGGGAACAATGGTAAGGCACAGGAGCTAGTACGCCGATCGCCAAAAGTAGCAACGCCTCGAGAATTCAAAAACTACGCATATAACCAATCAAATTTAGTAACCCATACATCCAAACAAGAACACCAAATGAAGCTGAGAATTAAGAAGCTTACACCGAGGAGTTGATCAGCTTCCTTACAGTTTCTTCGCGAGAGGTTGCGTATCTTGCCCGTGAGTCGGGCATTCTTCGTGCCTGCTCCCATAAGACCCAAGGATATTATAGCCACTGCCACGACCGGCAAACCTTGTCTTCCGAAAATGATATAATTTAGGTATGCAGACATTGTACGAAAAACACATACCTGCGCAGCTTCCGCATCCGTATCCCTTCCGAGTCTCCTTTGCGCTCACGCCCTACACCTGTCAATAATATCAAATCAGAAACAGGTGGACAAGGAATAGTTTAGAAGTGAATATAGAAAAAATGGGTTAGAGTGGCTTATTTTGGACTCCAGCGTATGCAAAGCCTCGGCGGACTGCTACTCAAATTCGAACGCTTGAATCAGCTCCCACGACGCAGTCTCATTGGAGTGGCAATGCCTGTAGAAGCCAAGGGGAGTATTAGAAAATTGAAAAACGTTACAAGCACAAAAACGGCAATAAAGCAACATAAGCCCTTATAAAAAGTTTAAACAGATACAAGCGATGTTGGCTTACACTATCGCAACCATTATGACACGGCAGTTGACAATGCGAACCCATTAGAACGTTCCTGCAATGACACGGCAGAAATTGCATTAGCAGAATCTATTAATTCGTGCGAATCCAAAATCAACTTCGCAGGACAACATCATATGCTTCAATAACAAAGGTACGAACAACGAGTGCGGTATTGAAAGGTCCTTACCTCGAAGTACAGGTCCGAAGGGAGAAGAAAAAGGGATACCAACCCCGCTGCAGCACAATCGCTCTCATCGTTCGTGTTCTTGAAGGGGCTGTCAACGCTTCGGGTCCACCCGACTGGCCCGAGTAGACCCAACCATTTATAAAGGATCCGGTTCCATGATTATGTTGAAATAAATGATTGGGTCGGTTTCGGTTCTCGCCCCTCCCGAATCGATTCATTCCCAAAACCGATTATTTTGTTAGCCTCATATGTTATTTCCTTCCTTTTCTTATAATTTTTCTCTTATCATAAGTTTAAAGTGTCGAATCTGATAGATAGATAAATAAAGGTGTTTAACGTTTTAACATATAAGTAACTTACTATTTTTCTATCAATTTTATTAACGATATATGATTAAAGTTTAAATTTTAGTTCGCGATTTAAATAAGAAAAGTGGTCTTTTTAGCTTAAATGGTTTTGTTTCAAACCTATGTTATTGTTTCAACAGACTGGTGAGCTTTCACAGGTAGAGATCCTCAAAGACCAAAGACTGTTTGGTTGCAAAATTTTAAAGATCTTTTCAAAAGCTAGAAAGACCAAAAGACTATTTGGCAAGCATACTTGTCAATCCCTCTTACATACATGTTAAATGCCATGTATGGGACCCAATAACACATTCAAACATGAAAATATTATTTGTGGGTCCCACGTACGCATTTACCTATGCAAAATATTAAAATGGGCCCTACTCGCACATTTACCTATACAAAAAACTCAATTGGACATTAAAGGGGTAACTGGGTATGAGGAAAAGTGTGTAAGATACAAGTTCCAAGAACAAATCGTATTTAAATTATCAGTGTGACAACAGTTGTAGGGGTTCATCTTTCTGGCAAGATTCAGTTGTAAACCAAGGTACACCACCCTTCCTAAATATCAAATCCACAGTCAAAAGGCGGAGCTCCTGTACATATTAATTATTGACTCAGTTGAAGGGCCCTCTTTGGGAATTTCCCACAAGAAGAAGAGATGAAAGAGTGTCCATTGATTCAGAGGTTGCAGCAAAACCTACCACCTCCATTTTTAAATATCACAGGACTAAAGACATTCAGGTGCACACACAATTCAGCTTTTAGACTTCTGTTTGTCCTCAGATTTGACATGGTAATGAGCCTAGTTTGAGTTGTGTTTGGGTGATTGGAAATCAATCCTTTTGACACGGTAATGGACCTAGAAAGATTAAGTAAATCTGAAATTGTTGGAAGACCAATTTGTTTGGCATCTAATGAAAGCAGTTTGAAATCAGATCTCTGTATGACAAAACTTGGACAACAAAACAAATTAAATCCCACCCAAAACTGTTATTAGATCTGTTATCGGATCTCTGAATGACAAATGTTGGACACCAAGACAAATTAAATCCCACCCAAGAAACTAAAAAGACAGATACACCCATGCATGAAAACCTTTTGAAAAGGTTCATTTGGTAAGAATACATTAGTATTTGCATGGGTTAAACCAGGATGGATTTCTTACCCTTGAAGATAGCAAAGCTTTACAGGGAGAGTTTCAGACGCACTAGTCAGTACCATCAACAGGAATGTTCATTCCAATTAAAAATTTGAAAAATACACATATGCGGTATGAATGGAATGGAAAAACAGGATATGTTGGGTGGAAGTAATAACAGATGATTTAAGTTTTATTTGGTTTGATGAAAAATAAGAGAGAAACAGAAAGTTGATATGTAGTTTGCTTCAACTTAGGCTGCTGTGCACTTAATGAAGTTTGTTTCAACAAGAGAATATGTGTGACCATGATCCATTTTTTCCATTCTCGGTACAACTACTAAATTTCAGAGGCACTAGAAGGTAAATTTCGTAGGTGTATTTCTTAACTGCTGAATATAACCAGAACTCAATTTTTAAGTGCATATGATATTTTGTTGGTGGAAAGAACACCATAGATAAGGCTATATTACATATCAATGGTATAACAACCATATAGTAAGATGAGACCAATATATGTAGAAACAAAAACACCATAGATAAGGCTATATTACACATCAATGGCATAACAACCATATAGTAAGATGAAACCAATATATGTAGACACAAAAACATGCATAGTATTGTGCAAATTGACTAGCAAATCACTAAGCACATGAGGAGAACAAATTCAATTCAGTAACTTCTATCTACTTCATGAGAAATTTGAAACCAATACAAGGATAATATCGATTCGAGATGATAATAATAAAATCGAAGATGCATAACAATTTATTAAAAGAAAATTCCAACCTCTCCCTTATAAAGCTTAAAAGAAACATCACTCATAAAGCACAAAAGTTACTCATCAGAGAGAGAGAGAGAGAGAGAGAGAGAGAGAGACATAAGATAAATTCCAACCTCTCTCTCTCTCTCTGTACATAACAATTGTAGATCACCATTTGTTAAATATTGAATCCATAATGTAGATCAGAAAATAATAAAATCAATTCCCTAATTGTACAGGTTTGCTTTGTATAGGTCCTACAGGTTTCCTACCTTTCCCTTCCTCTCTCTACCTTTTCCTTCAAACCAAACACAGCCTTAGTTTTTCCAAACTTTCTAAACTTTTGCCTTCGTCACCTTTGACCCTAAACCAGGTATACTTTACTAAGATTACCCAGTGATCCTACATCAATTTGGTATAGAGCATTTTTTTTGCTAAAACTCCCATGTCAGTCCAACATTTCTTTACTGCTTGGGGTTGGGGGTCAGCATAGTATTCTTGATTGTTGAATAAAATGAGCACAATATGTAAAGGGTTTCCTTTGCCAAAGCAATAAAATATCCACATAACAGATTGAGAAAGTAAAAAACACTTATCCCCTAACCAATGCAGCTTTCATCTTCCTATCTAACTTGGAAGTTGGGACCAACCTAGCCCTATATATTATTAAGCTGACTCAGGCAAGACAGCCTTCACCAAATACCAAATACTTAACAAAGTTCCCATCTTCTACCCTAATAAGCAAAATTTGTTGGGTAATTAGATTCAGTAAGCAATTTTTTTTTGATAAATGGATTCAGTAAGCAAATTAATAACATCAAAGAGTTGCAATACATAACTATGAACACAAACATGTTAGTTGCTGGAATCTAATGGAGAAAGGCCCAATTAAATCATTCTTAACATTCCATTCATCTACTTCCTTCTCTCTACAAGTAAAAGAAAGGTCAAGAAGAATCCCAACAACAACAAAATGTAGATAACAAGGTCATGTATATTAAATATTTTTGGGTCCAACATACTTGTTGTGCAAGATGGAATTAAGAATTCAGGCTCAGTTAATATTCCATTCTATTTTGCTGTCCCAATGGTTCATAAATTCTAACAACCAACCAGCATGGTGGCCTAATAGTTGGTTGGGTTTTAAGTTTTTTAACCTTTGGCTTCTCAGAAAGGGCAGTCTCATCAACAGTTTAATTGCATTATTCAGTTAAAGAAAAGAATATTTTCCTTTAACAAACAACCTGCACCAAGAAGAAATAAATCTGGAATGATAAAAAACTTTAGCAGCACTTGGTTCTCTAGAAAATAGCACAAGTACGAAGTTCTAGGTTCTGAAAACACCCCAATATGCTAAAGACTGCACAAACTTGTACAGGTATGCTTATTCCATAAACAAGTTTCTTCCTTTTTTTAATAAAAAATTATTTTCTTAATCAATAACAGTAATTTCATTAGATATAAATATAAGTGATGTACAGAAATAGGATGACTATGTCTCCCCAATATTTGGAACTTTACAAAAAAAGAGGCAAAAAGAAACAAATATTAACAGCAAAGTCTCCCATTTGTTATCAAAGTCAACCCTTGTTTGGTGTAAATCTATGATGCTGGAATGGTATTATACCTACTTGGAGATTTCTAGACTACTTAGAGATTGTTATCAAAGTCTCCCGTTTGTCACAAAACACTAATTTGAATGGTTAGGTATTTCATTTGTCACAACACTAATTTGAATGGTTAGATATTTCATTATTCAGAGGTATCTGTGTGCATGTGTTCTAGTGTATATCAGTGTGTGTCAGAGAGAGAGAGAGAGTATGTGCTGTACTACCATAACATTTAAGAAATAGCAAACTGGATCATTGGCCACCTCTTTTATTCCCCATCCTCCTTTCATTTCCAAGTTTCATAGTAGTACCAAGATGGCAAAAGAATGGTATATGGTTTGTCCTATACTTACAGTGTCAGCAAAAAAACAATCAGAATGGTAAGGCACAAGAGTCAGAAACCCCTTCCTGAGATGACAATAAACAAAAGCTCACCCATGGAATCCCCTTCTCTTCTAAGCTTGCTCATGGTTTCATGTGGAAAGACTGAAATAGACATATATCCAATAAACAAAAGCTCAGCCACGGAAGCCCCCATTGGTTGCATTGAAAGAACCCTAATGGACTGGACCTCTATATTAAAGTACTTTGAAGGCCAGAAGTACAAAACTTTAGACATCAATAGGATGGAAAAATATCTTTGCATCTTTCGATAAGCATGAATACTTATTATATAATTGCATATGACTTTCATGGTGTATACTAATCAACCATGTATAGAATGTATATCTGGGGACAAGGATCGTTTATTGAGCTGCTATATTAAATCACTTAATATGCTTTTTTTTTTTTTTTTGACAAGAGGTAACTTTCATCGAGAACCAAAAGGAGGGGGTGTGCATGAGAGAATGTACAAAAACAGAAAGCCCAAAAAAGCCAAAAAAATACAATGGAAATTTGTTATCGCTATACAATGAAGCCTTATCTACCCCTGATTTTCTAACGAATCAGTCATATTCAGTTCCCTAGAAACCCATCTAAAAGAACAAAAGCTCTTGAGTGTCGTTGAGCAGGTGGGCCAAAATCCCAGGACCCCCTTCTTGATTAGCAGCCCATCCTATGGCATTTCTTCAAATCACCCTCCACAAAAGGGGGCAGAGTGAATAGTTCTAGCCATCCTTAAGCGGTTAAGCCCATAAAAAGAGCTCTGACTTTAGCTTCAACCACGTCTGTAATGCCAATAGGTCCACTATAAGCCCACAATACCGTCCCAGCAGAGTTGGTTATGAGAAAACCAATCCCTGCCACCCCCTACCATCTGAAATTATTCTGCAACTTCCAACAAAGTTTAGCAGGAAGTCACAACTTGGCCTTGGATAACAAAGGAACAAACCTACAAGAGAGGAGGACCAGAACTTACCTCCTTAGAAAGAGCTTCCACCTTCGTCAAAGGGGAAATATTGGGAGAGGGACCAGAACTTACCAAGTTATTCAGACAGGCGATGACCAGCCGGCAAACCTCTCTGCTAAGATGAACTTTGGCTCCGATCCTTTGCTTTATTCCCGTGGCGTTAGATACATTGTCGCCTCTGAATCCCCTGCCTTCTGCGACTCAACTCATCTGCATCTTTTGGCTATTCATCGCAGTCCCCCTACTTCAACTCTTGCTATCAGAATGGGTTCTCGTACCCTTCACTCCAGACCAAAGCCCCCTATTTCGACTCTCGCTATCAGAGTGGGTTCTCGGACCCTTCACTCCAGGCCAAAGCCTTCGATAAAGGAAATCAAGATCGTATCAAATAGGATCCTCTTAACGGTTAAATTGGATACTCGTCGATCTCAAATCGGATCCTGTAAACGTTAATAAACTAAAAAATGACGTTAATATTATATGCCATCACCAAATACAAAGATGTGGAGTGCAAAACCTACATTGTATTAAACGAAAATAAAATAATAGAAATTATAGGCAAATGAAATAAATCCAATTAGTTGACAAAAATATAAGATGATCTATATTGAAAGTTAATAAAGTTTAAGAAAATTTCTACTAATTTTATGATCTATATTACTAATTTATCAATAGTAGTTATCTGTAATTTTGTGCTAATTTTTGGTAATTTATTAATAATTTCAGGATATTTCTACTATTTTATGATAATTTGTGGTCAATTTCTACTAAATTTGTATACTAATTATATGATAAATTATTGGTAGTTTATTGTATTTTCTGGAAATAACAGGTTATTTTTGACAAAGTTCTACTAATTTCTAGTATTTTCTATTGTATAATTATATTTTTCAACATTTTCAAAACCGGACCAAACCAAACGGTCGGACCAGAAAACCAAGAAACTATCACCTGACCAGTTTTGCTTCATCGCAAAACCAGTTTTTGGCAAAAAACCGTTGATTTTGCTGTTTTTTGTTTTTTTTTTTTTGTCAGAATGGGTTGTCCGTTCAGACCGAACGGTCTGACCATTCGACCAGGGAACCGGTCCCCAAAATGGTTCTTGTTTGGTCCAGTTTTAAAAACCTTGATATTTTTGGACATTCCTACTATTTTATGATAATTTGTGCTAGTTCCTAGAAACCTCTGTTATTTTATGATAATTTTTGACAATCATTGGTAATTTATTTTGGTTACATTATTTGAAGATTTCATGTAATTTCTAGTAATTCATTTTCTACTAATTTATGATAATTATTGGTAATTTATGGAAATTTAGTTTCTACTAAGTTATGGTTAACAGAAAATATTATTAATGATAATTATTAATAAATTTTTGATAATTATTTATTCATTGTCATAAATTACTGGTTATTTTGGAAATTTCTAGTAATTTATTTTCAAATAATTTATGATAATTATTTATTAATATTAATAAATATCAAATATTATTAGGATGATACTAATTAATTATTATTAACAATAATTACAGTAAATTATTAATATTTTCAGATATTATTAAATTGATAATATTTTTAGAAATTGTAGAATTTTCATAAATAATTAATAACTACTAATTTCTATTAACATTTTCAAAAATAAATAATTACTATTAATATCAATACTGTTATAAAAAATTAAATGATATCAGATATTATCAATGGATTATTAATATCATTATCAATATTATTATTAAAAATTATTATCATTAATATTTTTTTATAATTTTTATTAATTGTTAATAATTGTTGTTAATTAATAATTATTAATTACTATTTCAATAATTATTATAGAAAATAAAAAAAAAATATTGTAATAAATAATTTTGAGTGGATATAAAAAAATTCATAAATCAATTTTCATTTTCTATTAATTATCTGAAATATTAATTTTAATATGAATTATCATTATCGAAAATTATCAGATATATTAATGTAATATTAATTATCACTAACTAATTATCTAGATTCAATTGTTGGTCTTTGAATAATATTAATTATCAGAAATGATTAATTTTAATAACCATTTTGATCATTTTTATTTTGATTGACTAATTAAATAATTTGTATAGGTAATTTTCCATAATTTAAAGAGAGTAATATAATGATGGTTTTGTTAATAATATTTTCCTAAAAATTATTCAAAAATTATGCTTAACTGTTCATGTTAATAACATTAGTATTTGCATGAAAAGCTTTTGAAAAGGTTCATCTGGTAAGAATACATTAGTATCTTCATGCGTTAAACCAGGATGTATTTCTTACCCTTGAATATAGCAAAGCTTTAACAGGGAGAGTTTCAGAATCAGACGCACTAGTCAGTACCATCAACAGGAATGTTCATTCCAATTAAAAATTCGAAAAATACACAAACACGATATGAATGAAATGGAAAAACAGGACACATTGGGTGGAAGTAATAACAAATGATTTAAGTTGTATTTGGTTTGATGAAAAATAAGAAAGAAACAGAAAGTTGATATGTAATTTCTTTCAACTTAGGCTGTCGTGCACTTAATGAAGTTTGTTTGAACAAGAGAATATGTGTGACCATGATCCATTTTTTCCATTCTCGGTACAACTATAAAATTTTAGAGGCACTAGATTTATAGGTGAATTTCAGAGGTTTATTTCTTAATTGCTGAAATATAACCAGAACTCAATTTTTAAGTGCATATGATATTTTGTTGGTGGAAAGAACATCATAAATAAGGCTATATTATACATCAATGGCATAACAACCATATAGTAAGACGAGACCAATATATATAGACACAAAAACATGCATGCAATTGTGCAATTTGACTATAAAACCAATAAGCACATGAAGAGAACAAATTCAATTCAGTAACTCTATCTACTTCATGAGAAAGTTGAAATCAATACAAGGATAATATTGATTGGAGATAATAATAACATTGGAGCATGCATAACAATTGCATAAAAGAAAATCCCAACATGTCCCCTATAAAGCTTAAAGGAAAGATCATTCATAAAGCACAAAAGCTACTCATCAGAGAGAGAAACATAAGATAAATTCCAACCTCTCTCTCTCTCTCTCTCTGTATATAACAATTGCATATCATCATTTTTTAAATATTGAATCCATAATGAAATCGGAAAATAATAAAATCAATTCCCTACTTGCAACTTTGTACAGGACCTACAGGTCTCCTACCTTTCCCTTCGAACCAAATGGAGGGGGTGTGCATGAGAGAATGTACAAAAAACAGAGAGCCCAAACAAGCCAAACAAAAAAAAAACAAAGAAAATGTGTTATCACTATTATTAGGATGATACTAATTAATTATTATTAACAATAATTACAATCAATTATTAATATTTTCATATATTATTAAATTGGTAATATTTCTAGAAATTGTAGAATTTTCATAAATATTTAATAAGTACTAATTGCTATTAATATTTTCAAAGATAAATAATTACTATTAATATCAATACTATTATAAAAAATTAAGTAATATCAGATATTATTAAAGGATTATTAATATCATTATCAATATTATTAATAAAATTTATTATCATGAATATTTTTTTATAATTTCTATTAGTTGTTAATAATTGTTGTTAATTGATAATTATTAATTACTATTTCAAATAATTATTATAGAAAATAAAAAATATTGTAGTAAATAATTTTGAGTGGATATAAAAATTGTCATAAATCAATTTTCATTTTCTATTAATTATCTTAAATATTAATTTTAATATGAATTATCATTATCGAAAATTATCAGATATATTAATGTAATATTAATTATCATTAACTAATTATCTTGATTCAATTGTTGGTTTTTGAATAATATTGATTATCATAGATGATTAATTTTAATAACCATTTTGATAATTTTAATATTGATTGATTAGTTAAATAATTAGTATAGGTAATTTTCCATAATTTAAAGGAAGTAATATAATGATTGTTTTGTTAATAATATTTTCCTAAAAATTATGGTAAATTTTTCATGTTAATATTTTTTTATAATTATTAATAGTATTTCTAGAATTATTAATTATTAACAATAATTTGGGTTAGGGGTGTTCACATTAAATGTCAAACCGACCAAATTGGCCCGACCCAACCCGAGTTGGTCAGTTTTTCAAAACCATCATCGGTTGGTTTCAGTTTGTGTGAGAAAATAAACCGACAACTCGGTTCGGTTTCAGCTTTCATGTGTGAAAGTCAAACCGATACTTTGTTTATGTAATCACTAATTAGTCCCTATCTTATATGTTAAATGTCGATATATTTTATTATGGTTACTTATGATAAAAACAAAAAAAAATGCAAAAACAATACAAATATAACTAGGCCTAAATTGACAAGTGTGGTCAAACCATTGTTAATTGGGCCTGAGTTGATAGAATGAATGACAAGTTGGTCGGGCCTGAGTTGTTTGGACTTAGAAAACGGCGTAGATTGATTGACTAGACTAAATATAACTAATGTAAACATGGATATGAATTGGGATCCAGTTTGAATTGTCCAAACCTGACACAATATCTCCTTCCTCACTCATTTTTTAGCTACAATGGTCATTCGCGATCACAATAACAAAACAAACTAGTATTTTAAACAAAAATGCACATTTTTTACAATGTTTTAGCTCCCAAAGGTTATGTTGGCCAATATTTTCATGAAAAGAATCCCAAAATATCAAGTTGTTTTGTTCAGCTATAGTGGTTGTTTTTCTTAGTAACTTGGCTGCCAAATATTGCCCAAATAATTCCCTATTTTCATGGCTTGAATCATGTCTTAAACCTTGCTTAGAGTATCTTCGCTGACATTCTTTTTCTAACAACTTCCCTCTTTTTGCTCTCTCCTTGCGGTTGGTAAACAACAAGAACTGATTGAATGGATCATAGAAATTTAGGTGTAGGTGATGTGGGTAAATATGATTCTAAAGGTGAGGCACGCATAGGGCTTTAGGACATGTTTCATGAGTTAATCGTCAAGAGATCAGTGCTGAATTAGTTGTCTATATCAGTACATCGGTGGATGGTGTTAGTGTAGTTGGTGAAGTGGTGACATCAACTTTAGCAGTCCAACGACAACATTAGAGGCAATTGACATCTCTAAGTTCTAACAACCATTTATGTCAAACTTGGGCGATCACATCAGTCTAGGAACATCTCCCCTACTTGTCACTGGTAGATGTTCCCAATACACGGTTCCGATGTATTGTGCAGAGTTTAACATAAAACTTTTAGCTACTACTAGGACCATTCGACATCCAATAAAGCGAACTTGGCAGCTGGCATGAAATAAGAGCACCAATGGGTTACATCCAATGCAGCGAACTTGGCAATTGGCATGAAATAGGAGCGCCAATGGGTCAGATAACGGACGGACCGATGGTTGTCCCATTATTTTACTACTATGGAACACGTGTACCGAAAATCTCCTCCAAAAACTTTACTGTTTATTAGAAATATATTTCCTTCTCTCTCTCCTCACTTTTTTCATTTCCCCTCTTTCTCTCTTTGGGAGAGAAAATTGCAGTTACGGCTACAGAAAATAAAGTGAAGACTAGTTAGGACTCATAATGGACTTTATTTATAAGCAAAGTTTAAGATGAAGCTCTACGACATTTTTAATTAAATAGTATCCATCTAAGTTCAATTAAAGTATTATTTTTGGGGGTTCTGCTTGGTTTATCCAATCACAATATAAGTTCCGCTTTAATGAGAGTGACAATTTCCTATTCTCTAGATAATTTTGTATTTTTTTATTTTTTAATGCTAATTTTATTGGTTTGTTATTATTTTTATACTATTATTAGGTAAAATTATAAAAAAAAATTATCCTCTTATAATAATTTTATAAACCACCTTTGTGTTTTGACCCTAACAAAAGCCTCCCCTATAGTTTTGAGAAAAAATGCAAATACCTCATTTCCCTTGGCTTTTCGACAACAAAGGCATTGAAGTTATCAAAATACTATTATCCTTGTTAGTGCATTATCATACATAATTAGAGTTTCAACTTTACCCTCCACTAGTTTATTTTACTAGACAACATTCAAAGAATAATTCTACTTACTCTTCTTGGACAAAGGTAAAAAGGCTGATGTGAAGTAAAATTCATGCATTACATCCAAATTTTTTTATTTGGAATGCTGACAAAAGGAAGGTATTTGCACCTTTTCTTCAAAACAATAGTGAAGGTTTTTGTTGAGGTAAAAAAAGTGGGGAGTTTCATAAGTTTTTTAGAAAACCCAATGAGTTTTTTTTTTTTTTTAATTTTCCTTATTTTTAATTGAATTTAAATTGATTTTAAAATAACAAACTATATTTAAAATTAATTCTTTAAATTAGTAAAATTAAATTTATTTAAGTATATTAAGTTTTTGTTAAATTTAAATTCCTTAGGAAATTTAATTAACTATATAAATTTTTATTTTTCACTAGAACTTAAGTTGGTTCTAAATTGAATTTAATTATAAAACTAATAATTGTTTGATAATTCCATCTTAGTTTTTAATTTATCTTATTCCTTTTATTAGTTAAATTCTTTTTATTATATTAATAAAAATATTTGTATCAATAAAATTAATTATTTGTTTTATTTAAGTAACTTACTGTAATATTTTTATTATGGTTAATTAATTTTTATTTTTTTCAAATGGAATATAAATGGATTATAATTTTAAATGGAAGTAGATTATTTAGTGCAATTACATATCATGGAATATCCCAATTTCAATATAATTAATCTTTAATAATAATTGTAGTTCCATGCAAATATATCTAATATATATAAAAATCTAGTTAAATTGAAATGGATATATAAATAAAGTTAACGTATTCTATGCAATTTAATAAAGTAACTGAGATGAGAGAGAAGTAGTGGCATGAGTTATGGAAGGAGAGAGTTAATGGCATAATTAATAAACATATATTATTTAAAGAGTTAATGGGAGAGAGAGAAAAGATAAGTTCCTTTTGAGTAGAAATGGCTGTTTATTGCAACACTCTTGTAGGTTTAGGATATTCTTCATAGTCTTACTTAGGTCCTTGTGTGTCCAAGATACGGGTACCTGATATTTTTCCAAATCCAGCTTCAGTTGTTCAATGATGTGAACCGACGAATCTAGAAAAATGAGGAACCTAACAATTGAAATTTTACTAGATGATGATGGACCAACCAAAATGCAAAACCATTGATTTGATTCTGTACACAATGTAAAGCAGCTTCCAAGCTATTACAAATTCCAGGCAATATGAACATGTGAAATTATAGATGGTTTCACTCCAGGAAATATGAACATTTTGCACTCGTGGATAAGGATTTATAGATGGGTTCACTCCAAATAAACCTACAAATATGAACATGTAAAATTAGGTTACCAATTATGTCCAACACATGTATTAAACTGAACCCTTAAAACATATGGTAGTAATAAAAAACAGAGTGGGGAGATTATTTTGCCTTTGTCGAGAAGTATTGAAAGTAGAGTCGCAGAAAAGGGGGAGAGCAGACAAGGACATGAGGTAGACGGGGTTGAAGGGGCAAAAGGAAACGAGGGATGTGGAAGAGCTGTTGGGAGCATAAGAGGAAAAGGAGATAGAGGTTCAGTAGAGGAGAATGGAGGGGAGAAAGAATTAGGGATTGAAGGAGGGGGGAAGCGAGGGTGAAGGAGGCAAGATTAGAGGTGAGGTTAGAACATTTCCCTTGCAATCCGTTTGGTTCGTGCAATATGGATGAGAAAATAAGAATATTTGTTGAATATTTCTATTTTCTCATGTTCGTTTTGAGAGATATGATGCAATGAGATGGGATTAGTATTCTCAAAATAATGGACGCGGGGTCTCACCAAATAGGTGCAACCCCAGTGAGACACAAAAGTTGCATGACGAGTGAGAAAACTTTATCGAGGGTGGACTGTTCTCATCTCCCACCTCTGCAATGGTCCAAACTTCAACTACTTTATCTTTCATCTCCAACGAGGTTTACGGCCTCCAGTAAATACTCACATCCCCTTTTAGGCTTTCATGCTATTTGGTGTTTTGTTCTACGAAAAACACCATTCTCTTCCTCCATCAACTTTGATCTTAGATCTTAGACGACAAGGAGATAGGATATTATCTGTCTTCTCTAGCGATGGTAACCTTGTCTTCATCTTCTCAGACGACAAGGAGACAGAATTCCGTTTTGCACATTATTCATGTTTTATTTTTGCATTTTTTTTATCAAGAACATTTTTCCTTTCATGTGTTTTAGGTGCTTAGCAGACAAGGAACACAGGTTTGTTTCTGAAAATTGGAGTTTTCATCCTCATCTTCTACAAAAGTCTGTTTTCATCCTCATCATCTTCCCATATCTTCTCCATTTGCCAGCCCTTTGTAATTGGGTTGATCTTAATCTGATCCACTTTCTGGTCGGATCATATTATCCAATGTGAAGATCTGAACAAATGTGAACTAAATTCAATCAAATAGGATTGAATCGGATCATGATCCGATCCATTTGCACCCCTAGTTATGCTACTGCACCATGCAGTCCCATGGCTTAAAGTGTCCACATAAAATTATAACAAATAGCTAGGTGTAGGTTCTTGAAAATTGGTGACCCTTGTCAAATCTAACAACAATAGGAGAAAATTGAGTTATAAAAATTGAGTAATTGACAATGATGGCTAAATATCAATTCTTTTAAACATGAAAATTGAGTAATTAACAATGATAAATATCTTAGTTGGTAATGTTTGGATCGGTTCTTTTTAGACTCGAACCTGATACAAAACCAAAATCCTTGTAGGGTCATGGGTCAAATCTTTTGAGAATTATATTCATGTGTCAAGGGCGAATCTAGGATATGTGACTTTTGCCTAAGAGTTGATCTAAACTAAAGTGTGAGCCTATCTGTTTCTTCTTAACTCTTACTTCTTAAGAAGATCCCTAGTCCCCTCTTGTTACTTGTTAGTTTATTGTGCGATCTCATTTCCATGTTTGTAATCAAATTGACCATTGATTGCAAATTCTAGCTCATTTTAGTTTTGAGTTTTAGCACGAGTTAGTTTGTTTACAGTATAGGTCAAGGAAAATAAAAAATGAAACAAAATAAAGAAAGTAGACTAGATTGCACTCAAATGAAACTACAATGAGAACAAATGGAATGCCAAGAAAATGCAAATGGAATGCCAAGAAGTAGACCACTCAATGAATTTATACTAATTTTGTTCTCTGTTTCAACTTTAAAACACAAACACACTGACGAAATGCAAACGAGAAAGAACTGAAGAAGAAGCTATGAAGACATGTCATCCTAACAACAGCTTACCTGAGAAAATATAAGGGAAGAATAATGGTAGACTTCTCATTGTATATACACACAAAAAGCTTATGATATTATGTACAACAAGGTAGCGCAAATCTGCAAATATAATTTTTGAAATGTTGGATGAGACTTCATCACTTGACGGTGCAAGGCTCGTGGCCTTTGAAAAGGCACTTTCTTTCTATTTCTTTTTAATTATTCTTGATATAATGTTATGCCCCCAAAAAATAGGAAAATCATGAGAAATACAATCAATACAACGACTATCTTAATCATCAGCCACCGATTGGATGAGATACTATTGAGGTTGAGTTCTCATCAATCCATGTTCTCGTTTGCTAGTGTCATCCATGTTCTCATCAATCCTATCAGGTTGAGTTCAAATAGAAGGTTAGATATCATCAATGTATCCTTGACCACAGATTATGAATCACAGATTCCATTCTATATTTTAATACAAGAAAAATAAAATAACCATCAAATCACCGTCATTAACATGTCCAACTGCTAATTCTGTATAGGATTTCTCAAGAATAAGAATGGATATTGAATGGTCAGACATTCAGACTGCCTGCATATTTATGTGAAAGAATAAAAAGTAATTTCTGCCCACAGACTAGAGATTGTTCAATCTATCCATGAATATTTGCTAAGCATATAAACAAATCATTATGGAGTCATGGTTTAGTTGAATTGCTAGCAAAACAGAGGGTGACGAGTTCTATGTTTTGGGGAATGCAACAAGGGGGGTTTGTACTCAACAATGAACCTGAATTTGAAGGTTAGTTGAGGTTACCATCCTTTCAATCGTTGTTTACTTTATCTCTACTCAATGTAATAAAATTATTCTTCGTTGCTGAGTTTCTATACTTTAAGTAAAAAAACCACCTAGGCAACTGCAGATCAAGATACCAGAACAGAATATATATTATTGGGTGGGGGTTGTTAAATAATCCAGAATACAATCTAGGCAGTTCAACAATTTGAGATGTTTGTAACAGTCTAGCAGATGTGCACACATATTGAATGGGACCAACTTCAGAGATTGGATGGGCTAATAATAAGCCAAACCAATGATTGCCAACCTGTAACTATATAACTATATATATATTATTGGGTTCATTTGTCTGGTGGGAAAGAGCTCTACTGCAACTTAAAGGAAACCTGGAAATGCATAGGTTGATTATAATATATGCAGTCTCCTATGAAACTATGGGACACATGGTGTATCAGGGTCCCAAACCATCTACAAGACTTGGAACATCTTAGTTGATAAAGTTAGAAATGCCTAGATTGTATTACTATTGAGCAATAAATACCGTAAGTTCGAGAGTAGAAAGTAGAATATAAAACCTGATTGCAAGCTCTCCTTGATGAGAGAAAACAAAAGGAAGAGAAAGAACAAATAATAACTCAAGACGAAACTCTAGGATTCAGTGAATTTCGACTGATCCTAGGTATCAATTTATAATGGTTAGAAGTAGAGATCAATTACAACTGTGACTGTACAAGATTACCAAAACTGATATTCAGAGGAACCTAGGAGATCCAACACTGATATCATCACCTGGCTTTAGTCTAAACTCGACTTGCTCAAATTGCCCCGGCTGCAGGACTCTTCAACATAATCTGCAACAAAAAAAAAAAACAACAGCAAATTACTTAGCATGGAACTTAGAAATATAAAAGTACAAAATATTGAATGGAAGACTAAAAACTTGCAGAATCCGTTCAAGGACACTAAACCTCTGCTTGTTTAGGTTTCATGGATATAGCAGGAGAAATTAAACCTGCAAATGAATAGCTTACACAATCAAACATTTGTTCATGTGAAAACACCAAAAGATATATATTCTAATAGAAGAAATGTTGGTAAGCAAGTTTCACCCCAGAGATAAGGTGGGGCCCATGAAAAAACATGTCCAACATTGCCAATGTCAACTCTCCAATCAAGGTTGAAAGCATCAAATATGTGTCACACTGTATTGTAAGATATATATCGGCTTCCAGGATTATATAATAATACAAGGTGTGCATCAATGGTGATAACTTGCACTGAAACACTGAAACAGAGACAAATAGAGAGCAATAACTTGCAGTCATTACATCAGGAGACAAATTCCGCATTCCCACTTTGATTCCCTCCTTCACACAATTTTAGAGCACCAAGGAGTTAAATTCAACCTGCCTTTTTTTCATTTGTGTGCAACTAAAACAATCTAGGCCGTAGTAGGAAGGGAAAAGCTTCCTGATTTGTAAGACCAACTAGGACCAGAATAAGCCACAAGACACTCTTAAAACACATGTCCTACACCCCAGATGGACCCGAATTTCCAAAAGAACCATAAAAAGGTTTCTGCTTTGTCTAGATCAAGAATGGCCCTTACAACTAGCTGAAACACCAAAGTTTTATACCATCAGAAACAAGTAATCTCGACTTTTAGTTGCATACAAGAAAATCTTGACTTCTTCGAGAGCCATCTTCTTCAAAATCTTTTGTCCATATTTGTATCACAGATAATGACCCTAAAAACATTAAAATAGCAAAAAACTATAAAATGATATTTCACATATCATGCATGTTTTTATATATACATACATGTATATATAATATAATATACATACATTTTTATTTATAATTTTATTCCAAATAAATTGTAATTTTTTTAATTTCATTTTATTATTACATATTGAAAACATAAAATTTCATATAAAATAAAAATTTAAGAGTTTTTTAAAACTTTGACTATTTTTTAATTTATTATAAATTTATTATTATTTTTTCAATTTTTATTAAAAAAGATGCCTCTCATGGCTTGGCTAGCCCGGGCCCGCCAAGCCCCACGACATGGGCCATGCCATGTCTGACCTCTAAAGGGCCACACGCTAACCCTACACAACCTGATTTACACCTCTATGCAAGAAATCAACTAGATCACTAGTGAATCTTCCTTCTACACCTTGATCCCCCACAAGACCGTACAATAACAAATCAACTACAAAACTAGCTACCCTTTGTACAAATTCAAATTCAATTGACCCAAAAAGGTTCATGTCAATGAAAATCACCAAATATGTTTGGTGTAGTCATTGGTTTCCTATTTCTCGAAAATAGAATCATCTTCAATAGCAACCAATTTCTTAGAATCAATTCTCTAGATGACTAAAGCTGCATCGTCATCAAATACATATAGAGATAAGTTACATGTTCATGTCAAAGGGTCCCTTTGAAGGTTAAGGCCTCTACAACCATGTCCAAGGGGCCCTTTGATGCTTATTATATACGTAGAGACAATTAGTAATTGTCTCCATACACAACTCAGCACCAACATAGTGGGACCAATGAAAAGCTTTCAATGAGCAGGGCTGTGATTTCTTCTACAGGTTTCTAAGGTTGTTGCCCAACCTAAGACAACTGGGAATTACAGAAGATAGTAGCTCTCTTATCCGAGGTTGCCCAACCTTAGGTGTTAGACAAAATGATTTGGAAGTGGAAAATTGAAACTTCTCTTCTCTACCTTTTCACAAAACAATTTTAAAGACAAGGAAAACAATTGAAGCCACACATAGTTACTTATAATGAACACCACTTGAATTCTCTCTCTCCAATACCTTAAACACCAAAGATCTACAACAACAAGGTCAAGAAAATTAAGCCCAACATATTAAGAACCTTTATTGAATCCAAACAACAAATACCCAAAATTGACTTGATAAGCTACTAGCTACAAGGTCCTAATGTGAAATAAAATAATTGAAAGATTTTATAACGATTCTCTTAAGAACTTAATAGGAAATTCAATGAACATATAAAAAACTTAGCTGTTAATGCATATCAGTAAGAGCATGTCAATTTACATTAAATAAACTTTTTGGATTGGAGTAATGGCCCAACTTACATCAACACAACTTTAGTACATATCAATAACCCCATTCACAACTAAAACATCTTCAATATATTCAATGAATTCGTATCAGAGCATGAAATAATTAACTATAAAATGCAAATTTCATTTGAGATGTTTTCTTGGTTAACTAGTCAATGTTTGTCTAACCACTTTTTTATTAATAAAATTTGAAATCATAAAAGACTTTTAGGTATGTAACGCAATAACCTAATGGCCAACTATAGAACAAAATTAATTGGAATTAATTGGAAGACTCTGATTTAAGGCTATGTTTGGTTTGTGGGAAGCCTTTAGTGGGATGGGAAAAGATGGAATGGTGGGTGGATTTTTCCATGTTCCATATTTTGGTTGCAAAAGGGAAACTAATGGGAAAATCAACCTTAGCTTATCAACCTTAGTTTAATAATCAATTAATACTAAATTATTAAATAAATAATTAATTATTACTAGATTCATAACCCATAAATTATTAATTATTTAATAAAGCATTAATAAGTATCATAAAATAAAATATTAAATAATTAATAATTTCATTAAAATATATTATACGAAATAATTTATCAAGGAAAACTAATTTAACAATTTATAAATAAATAATATTATTCAAATATTCAAGTTATAACTTATAAACTAAAAAAATTTAAACGTTATTTAATTAAAATAATAAACTAACTACTTATAGATTTTAAATAATTAATATCCAATTAATAATTTAATACAAAATAGAAAAAAATGTAATAATTACAAGTTAAAATTAACAAAAACTAGTTACTAATGAATTAACTAAGCAATTAATGAATAACTCAATAAGGATTTTATTATTATAAATCTAATTAAAAATAATTAAATAATTAAAACATAATTAATACTAAAAATAATATTATTAATTCCTAATAAATATTAATAAAATAAATTTTAAAATATTAATTCTTATTAACTAATAAAATTATTTCATTAAAACATTAGTAATTAATGGAATATGAAATGATGGTTAATAAAAATATAACTAATAAATTAATTAAAAATTGCTATTAGGGTTGATTTTCCCACTATTTTCCCTTTCGCAACCAAGCAATGGAATATGAAATTTTCCACCCGTTTTGCCTTTTCCCATACCCATCATTTCCAATCCCACCAAAATCTCCCCACAAATGAACCGTAACCTTAAATCAGAGACTTCAAGTAAAGTTTCATCTATAGTAAATGGGCCATTAGGGTATTACAATACATACCTATATGTCTTTTATGATTTCAAATTTTAATAATAGAAAAGTGGTTAACCTTGACCAATTAATCAAATGAACAATAAATTTGCAATTTGATAGTTAAGTTTATTGCATTCTTTGATATTAAATCGTTGAATATATTCAAGATGTTTTAGTTGTAGATACTCTTATTGATATGTATTAAAGTTGTATTGATGTAGGTTGGGTCACTATTCCAATCCAAAAAGCTTATTTCATGTTCTTTGACATGTTCTTATTGAGATATATTAACAATTAAGTTTATTTAATGTTCATTGAACTTCATATTAAATTTTTAAGAGAACCATTACAAAATCTTCCAATTATTGCATTCCACATTAATTGAGAAACATAAAAGTGACATGCTTATAAAAGTCCTAATAATCAAAGGTTGTTGAACTACTTAAAAAATTAGGACATTGTAGCTAATAGCTCATCAAGTCAATTTTAGATATTTGTTGCTTGGATTCAACAAAGGTTCTAGTATCATATATGTTTGGCTCAACTTTCTTGATCTTGTTGTTGAAGATCTTGGGTGTTTATGGTGTTGGAGAGAGATAGAGTTCAGGTGGCGTTCATTATAACTAACTCATTGTGGTGGCTTCAATTGTATTCATTTGTCTTTAAGACTGTTCTCTAAAAAAGTAGAGAGGAGAAGCATCAATTTTCCACTTTCAAATCCTTTTGTCTAGTGCACCCGAGGTTGGGCAGCAGGCTTTGAGATTAGATAAGAGAGTTGCTATCTCCTTTAACTCCTAGTTTTGTAAGTTCAACCTTGGATAAGAGGGCTACTATCTCCTTCAACTCTAGTTCGAGGTTGGGCACAGCCTTAGAAACCTATAGACTATCTTTGAGAACAAATCACACCCATGGCCTGTTGAATATGTCGAAACATGATGAAAACTTTTCATTGGTCCATGTGTTGGTGCTTCTAGACATGTCATATCAGATTGAGTTCTATATGGAGACAATTACTAATTGTCATTGTATGCCCTTAAATGATTTCTCCATACTTCAACCCATGTCTTTATCCCTTGCTCTTCTAGCCCCTAAACTCGTAGAAAATCACTTCTTACTGATTTTGTAATGGTCTTCTTTGAACATAACAAACCTTATTCTACTTTCCCTCATTTTACTACCTATTGAAACTACTCCTAGATTCATGGAGAAAAACTCATTTCTAGCCTTATATTTTCTAGTTTTCCCACTTATCAATCTCAATGTCTACATTCCCACCACTCATTTTTAAACATGTTGTCTTGGCTTCCCACCACCACTCATTGTGTTGGCTTCCCACTTACAATGATTTATCAATGAATTAATTACGAATTTTTCCGTATTTGTCATTGAGTAATCGATCAACTTCACTCACAAACAGTAGGAAAATTCACAACAAACAATGTAGGACTACAAGTTTATGGTAATCAGGAGACTGGCACACAAGGCCTCTCTGATATTCACAGCCAAATAAGAGAATATAAATATCTTGGAACACAACTCTGTATGGATCCTATAGAACTGAAAATTCAGATAAACTAAGTTTTGTGTGAAGTGCCAATAATTTGGGATGAGCTTCTGAAATTTTGGCCAAACAAATTCACCCAATGTATCATGATCCATTGGAAAAATAAAATGTCATTAAACTAACATTTTTTAATTAACTGGTAAAAATTCTAGTTATAAAAAGCTATTTTGTACAGTAAATACTTGCAACTTCCAAGAGAATTCAGCTTCTAAAATTTACCACTCTAATGTCATCAAAGTGAAATTTACATCATAGACTGCTTGGATTCACAACAAACAACGTAGGACTACAAGTTTATGGTAATCAGGAGACTGGCACACAAGGCCTCTCTGATATTCACAGCCAAATAAGAGAATATAAATATCTTAGAACACAACTCTGTATGGATCCTATAGAACTGAAAATTCAGATAAACTAAGTTTTGTGTGAAGCGCCAATAATTTGGGATGAGCTTCTGAAATTTTGGCCAAACAAATTCACCCAATGTATCATGATCCACTGGAAAAATAAAATGTCATTAAACTAACATTTTTTAATTAACTGGTAAAAATTCTAGTTATAAAAAGCTATTTTGTACAGTAAATACTTGCAACTTGCAAGAGAATTCAGCTTCTAAAATTTACTACTCTAATGTCATCAAAGTGAAATTTACATCATAGACTGCTTGGATTTATATCCATTAGAAAGGGTGAAAAACCATTCACCTTGATGAGAGCTAACCAATTGTAGAAAGCTGTTAAATAGTTCACTATTTTATTTTCTTACATAGGTGTCTAAGAGTGTTTTGGCACCAAATAAAGATACACAACATTTTTTTTACTTAGTTTTGTTCTAAAATACTGGAAATGAATAAAAGAAAATCGGTGACTTTTGAAGGCATGATAGCTTCTAAGTGGTAGGAAAAACTAGTACTACCTAGTGTCTATGTCATCCACCTTCATGGAATTTAGTAATGGAAATAAAAGAGGTTAATCTACATGTAGAACTCCATAACAGTGGGTAACTTCTGAGTTTATGATTGTGCTACTTTTGCATTGCGAATCGGAATATTTTCAGTATAATTTTATACTTTTTTATGATTAACAAAGTATAGTTATGGACTTTACCCTTAATAAATTAGACAACTTGCAAAACTTATTAGTTCCCCTCATTTATGATTCATTAACCTCATTGAACAATAAAATGACTATTATGTATATGCATTGCATCAAGACTACATTTGCTAGGATCACATGCCAAATAAGCACAAGAACACAAATATCATCCCACAAATGTAGGAAAAACAAATATGCACAATTGCACCATTGTTGCATGGATTTTCCTAAATAGATGGCATACCCATGACAATCAGAGTCCAATAATCCTTTCTCAATGACACTTCAACGTAACATTCCATTTTTTATTTGACTTAAGTGTACAGATAATGTTCAAGATTACTATAATTTTTTTATATCAAATGTTGCTTAGTAACAAAGTCAACATTTTTTGCAGGCATACAATGTCAAAATTCAGAAAAAAATAAAAGAATAACTATTTTCTTCTGCTCGCTTAGTAAGGAAGTGAACTACTTCGATGATATATCATATATGAACTATTTTCGTGAGTCTATGTTTTCTCATCTTGCCAAGCCAGACTCTTGGACAAGCGTTGGATTCTGACTCCCGTATCCTTATAATGCAACATTAGTTTGCCCTAAATAAACACACTCATTCTCTTGTCGTTTAGAGTTTTGGTATTTTGATACACTTAAATCACACTATCCATATTGGATCCGATTAGGAAATAGTGAAATGGGTTAAAGATACGTATTCATTAGAAGTGGGTTCGTTCAGCACTTACAACTGACGTATGCAAACAAGAAAACAGCCTTCTTCAGAGATATAATGATCACAAGCATCAATTTTTTCCATCCATATCAGAAATATCAATATTGAGTTCCAATCAGTATTGGATATCAAAATCATTTCTAGGAACAACATTTATAGAAGAATAAACAAGTAAACGTCCGTTTCTTCTGGTTCATTAACGAGTTGTTACAATGCAAACGTCTTTTACATAGACAAGTTCACGGTCACCCTTAACAGCAAGCAAAACCACCACATAGATCGGAATAATTACTTGCATTAAAATATACATATCCAAATCAGATATTAGTATTGCATATTGTAAACAGACAAGAATTTGCAGATAAGGCTGAAGAAAAATCTTGACATAAGGTTTTTGAGATCAAAGAGTGACTGTTTCAACAGAAAATGAATCAATAATGTACCCCCATAACAAATCCGTCACAACAGTAAAACTGAATTAAACATCGCCCAAAAAGCATATCTCTGGAAGGAAACAGAAAGGTAAAACGTTGATCGAACTACACACCTCAACGGGAGCTGAACTATCCTTACTTTGTTGTGGTTGTGTTGAACCCCAAGCACTAGGCGGAGCTGTTATTGCATAGTAATCGTCATCATCATCAACATCGGCCCAAGATTTAACCGTCAGAGGCGCCGGCGTCGAGTAAACCTGGGGTCAGGTTCCTTGGCCTGGTTTTTGGAAGATCCCTTGCTCTTCGACGACCCATGCTCCTTGTCAGATTTCTTCTTTCTCCTAAGGCTTTCGAGAGCAGCGAAAACGTTCGTATTGCTTATCCCCAAGGGCCCATCGTCCATCCTGCTTCCACCTCCAACCATTTCTAGCCCGATATCAAACAAGCCACAGTTGTGTTATTGTGTATTGGAGCAAACGCCTCCGAAGACTAGAAGCATCAGTTCTATTTGCCAGATTGAAACTAAGATAACAAATCTCTAGCCTTGCAAGGATTCAAGACTAGGGTTACAGAGAAACGTCTAAACCAATTAGATTTTCCTACAGAAAATAAATAGGGCTCAACAGACTCGGGCAAAAAACACCTAAGAAGGACTCGGTAACCTTGTAGCCTCACCACACTCGATGTCGCCAAAAAAAATACCAGAGTTCTGATGAAGAAATTAGGGTTTCGAAACAAATGAATCAAAAGAAACCCAGAGAAAATTAGAGTTCCCCCCGGAGCTATCAAAGCCGGAAAAGAGAGATAGAGATTCAGAGGCCGTGATTAACAGATTACTATCTACAGAATAGGGTTCTGAAAGGCTGGGGGGGCATTCGAGCGAAAATGGAGACATGGGTAGGATATGGAGTTAGGGTTTCCAGAGCGATGGTGTAGATGAGTTTTTTCCGTCTCTCAAAGGACTTCAAGACCTCTCTCTAGATGACGCAGGTGACGAACACGAGTTCCGTCCTTTTATACCAACAACAGACATGACGAAACCCTCTCCTTCCCTTTCCCTCTCGCCGAGATAATTTTAAGGTGTTTCCAACGTGTGACAATATCATACCGCTTACGAACTTGATCAATTAATCCAACGGCAAATAATTGCCTTCAGCGTGGATTTCTGGGACGCACAAAAAGGTATCCTTTGTCTTCTTAACTTCATCTGGCCCGTTCATACCAGTTTTAATGTAAGGTGGGCCAGTGGAATGGTCGTTTGGTCCACAACCAAGTCCACGTGTTTGAGTGCCGCTGTAAAGTCTGCTGATGGCGGTTACAGATACGTGGAATTTGAGGACACGTGGCTTGGAAGCAAAGAACTTGGAGACGCGTCCTCTGAAAGAGATCAAGCAGGGATGCTGCCTACCGTCGGATGTGTTGACCAAACAACTCAGTAAAGTTTTTTCACGAGTTTGATACGTGCCACGTGTCCTTTCAACAGGTATTTCTATCAAGCATCATTGCAGCCGAGCTGCCTCGCGAGCACGCTTCAGACAAAGGTGGGCCCAAAAACTATGCATTGGTACTTGGTAGGCCTCGTCGGCTATCCTTTTCTTTTAATATTCAAATAAAAAAAATTTCCTCTTCGCTTTTTCTTCTTTTTCCCTTTTCTGTAGCAGACCCGACTGAACAGTCAGGACTCGGGATAAGCAGGACGAGTAGTGATCTGTTACCAACGAGTCTTTACTATTCCTGTCCCAACATGCCACTGAAGCCCCACATTAGGAATATTTCTTTGTCATTCATTGAGGATGTTCCCGATGTACGGTTGGGACTTTTTAGTACCGTGTATTGATAGCTGATCCGAAGTCCGAACCCATACTGGACGGAGATGGAGATGGGCTTTGATCAGACATTAAACAGAATCGTTGACCCGGGCGAATCTCCCGTAAAAGGCAAAAAACATAAAACGAAACCGTTTCGAGTTTCGACAACCAGATTTAGACACGGTTCAACCAGTCGACTGATCATTCAAACCAGAAAGATCCCAAAACCGTTTGGCCTATTTTAGCCGACCACCTAAAAAATCATCTTGTGGGTTAGTTTGAAAAGAGTATAAATACAATTTGCAAAGCCTTGTATTTTGTATATATTTATATTTATATTTTTTAAAATTAAGGTTCAATTTGAGAATAATACAAGTATAAATATGTTCAGTGCAAAACCTTGTATATCATATTTATAAACACGATAAATATTAGTATTTACACTCTTTCCACACTATGTCATAAACAATACATGTATGCATGCTACGGCTACCAACGGATTGAATCCCACTAGAATCAGAATCATCTTGACATGAAATATTAAAGACCAATGACTGAATTGGATCTGATAGGGTCTGTAGTTTTTAAACCTGAAACCGAACCGATTGATTCTTAGGACAGTCAGATCTTCCAATGGATCCTATATAATAAATATATATATATATATATATTATACATTAATCAATAATAATCGGGATAGTATATCAAGACCTGAACTAATCCAATTGGTTCGGGGTCCGTTGAATTGGCCCCGACCCATTGACAGTCCTACTGCATGCAACTGTATTAATGTGTGCACTCTTTTGTTTTTTTATTTCTTTTTAATGTTAGCAGTTTGAAATTAATCTATATCTATATCTAGGTGGCTTGTTTTCTCAAGACAGAATATTGTAGCTTCTAGGTGGCTTCGACTGATGCTAACTGCCAAGTGCCAAGTAACTGATGCTAAACTGCTAAGTGACTTGTTTCTTTGGAGCTATTAATTCTGTTTTCTGAAGAAGGTTGATCTCGTGTCTTAGTTTGGGACTGATGCTAACTGCCAAGTGACAAAAATTATATTGGTAATAGAAAACTTAAATGGAGGAATGGAGGATGTCAATCATATTCAATGAATATGGAGGAATTTGATAAAAAACATTGCTATGTCTCAAAAAACATATGTTTCATCCAAAAAATAAATAAAAGTACAGAAAAATACAGAAATTAATAAAAAATAATAAATGTATATTTCATCCAAAAATAGCAGAAATTGCAAAAATTACAGAAATTAATAAAAATAAAAAGAATGTATATTTGAGCCAAAAATATATTTCAGACAAAAAAAGCAGAAATTGAAGAAAATACATGAATTGATAAAAAATCACAAAATATGTTTCAGACAAAAAATAGAACCTTGGAAAAAACAGAGAAATTTATTAAAAATAAAAATATTGCATTAAAAAAAAACAGAAATTCAAAATAAACAGAGGAATTGATAAAAAAATTAAGAAATGCTAACATACTAACATATTATTTATTTACTACCAAAACAAAATAGTGAAAATCTTTCTTTCTTACCAAGAAGTCAGTAGCTAAGTACAAATTAAAGAATTGCAAAATATGAAAATTAATATTAAATTTGAAATATTTTTTCTAATAGATAAAGAGAGAATTCAAGAAGTAGAACCCTCCCCAGTCCCCTCTTATTACTTGTTAGTTTGTTGTGCGCTCCCATTTCCATGTTTGTAAACAAATTGACTACTGAGTGCAAATTCTGGTTTATTTTAGTTTTGAGTTTCAGCATGGGTTAATTTGTTTGCAGTATGGATCAAGGAAAATAAAAGATGAAGCAAAGTAAAGAAAGATAGAGTTAGACCAGATTGCACTCAAATGAAACTACAATGAGAACAAATGGAGTGCCAAGAAAGTGCAATATCAGCGTCCACCAATATTTTAACAATTTGCTGGAGTTCATCAGTCTCACACTCAAACCGATAATTGATACGTCTTAAACTCGCCAAACCAAATGCATAATCTTTATAATTAGTAGTTAGTACTTTTGTTTATTCATAGACGTCAACTGAGAATAAGCACGACCACTCAATGAATTTATACTAATTTTGTTCTCTATTTCAACTTTCAAACACACAAACACACTGATGAAATGCAAATGGGAAAGAACTGAAGAAGAAGCTATGAAGACATGTCATCCTAACAACAACTTACCCGAGAAAATATAAGGGAAGAATAATGGTAGATTTCTCATTGTATATACACACAAAAAGCTTATGATGTTATGTACAGCAAGGCAATGCAAAACTGCAAATATAATTTTGAAATGTTGGATGAGACTTGATCACTTGACGGTGTAAGGCACGTGGCCTTTGAAAAGGTACTTTCTTTCTATTTCTTTTTAGTTATTCTTGATATAATGTTATGCCCCCAAAAAATAGGAAAATCATGAGGAATACAATCAATACAACGATTATCTTAATCATCAGCCACCGGTTGGATGAGATACTGTTGAGGTTGAGTTCTCATCAATCCATGTTCTCATTTGCCAGTGTGTCGTCCATGTTCTCATCAGTCCTGTCAGGTTGAGTTCAAACAGAAGGAAGGTTAGATATCATTAACATATCCTTGACCACAGATTATGAATCACAGATTCCATTCTATATTTTAATGCAAGAAAAATAAAACAACCATCAAATCACTGTCATTAACATATCTAACTGCTAATTTTGTATAGGATTTCTTAAGAATTAGAATGGATATTGAATGGTCTGACATTCAGACTGCCTGCATATTTATGTGAAAGAATAGACAGTAATTTCTGCCCACAGACTAGAGATTGCTCAATCTGGCCATGAATATATTTGCTAAGCATATAAACAAATCATTATGGGGCCATGGTTTAGTTGAATTGCTGGCAAAACAGGGGGTGACGAGTTCTATGTTTTGGGGAATGCAACAAGGGGGATTTGTACTTAACAATGAACCTGAATTTGAAGGTTAGTTGAGGCTGGACATCCTTTCAATCTTTGTTTACTTTACTCAATGTAATAAAATTATTCTTCGTTGCTGAGTTTCTATACTTTAAGTTTACACTTATGAAAATCATATTTAACTAAGCTAGTTCAGCTGCATGCTTTGAGGCACTATGGATAAATTATCCAAACTTCCATTTAGCTAAACATTTCCAAGTTTCAAGTTTCAACAGTCTACGATTGGTAAGATGATACCAATATATGTAGACACAAATGCAATTGTGCAATTTGACTATAAAACCAATAAGCACATGAAGAGAACAAATTCAATTCAGTAACTCTATCTACTTCATGAGAAAGTTGAAACCAATACAAGGATAATATTGATTGGAGATAATAATAACATTGGAGCATGCCTAACAATTGCTTAAAAGAAAATCCCAACAAGTCCACCTCTCTCTCTCTCTCTCTCTCTCTGTGTGTATATAGCAATTGCATATCATCATCTTTTAAATAATGAACCCATAATGAAGATCAGAAAATAATAAAATCAATTCCCTACAGGTTTGGTTTGCAACTTTGTACAGGAACTACAGGTCTCCTACCTTTCCCTTCCTCTCCCTACCTTTTACTTGAAACCAAATACAGTCTTTTTCCAAACTTTTTAAATTTGTGCCTTTAAACAGAGAGCCCAAACAAGCTAAACAGAAAAAATATATACATATATATTACAATGGAAATGTGTTATCACTATACAATGAAGCCCTATCCACCCCTGATTTTCCTAAAGAATCAGCCATATTCAGTTCCCTAAAAACCCATCTAAAAGAACAAAAAGCTCTTGAGTGTCGTTGAGCACGCAGGCCAAAACCCCAGGACCCCCTTCTTGATTAGCAGCCCATCCTATGGCATTTCTTCAATCACCCTCCACCACAAAGGGGGCAGAGTGAATAGTTCTAGCCATCCTTGAGCGGTTAAGCCCATAAAAAGAGCTCTGACTTTAGCTTCAACCACGTCTGTAATGCCAATAGGTCCACTATAAGCCCACAATACTGCTCCAGCAGAGTTGGTTATGAGAAAACCAATTCCTGCCACCCCCTACTAATTATACTAATTATAAGATAACTTATTGGTAATTTATTGTATTTTCTAGAAATAACAGGTTATTTTTTACTCCTAATTTTTAGTATTTTCTATTGTATAGTTATATTTTTCAGTGTTTTCAAAACCAGGCCAAACCAAACAGTTGGACCGGAAACTAGGAAATTGTCACCTGACAGGTTCTGTTTCACCCCAAAACCGATTTTTGGAAAAAAACCATTGATTTGGCCAACAAAACGCTGACCCGAGTGGTCAAACCATCGAATCGTCAGCTTGAATAACGATTTTTTTTTCTGTTTTTTGTTTTCTTTTTTTTTTTTTGTTAGAATGGTCGTCCATTCGGACCAAACGGTCGGACCATTCGACCAGGAACCGGTCCCCAAAATGGTTATTGTTTGGTTCAGTTTTAAAAACCTTGATGTTTTTGGACATTCTTACTATTCTATGGTAATTTGTGCTAGTTCCTAGAAATTTCTACTATTTTATGATAATTTTTTACAATCATTGGTAATTTATTTTGGTTATTTTATTTGAAGATTTCGTGTAATTTCTAGTAATTCATTTTCTACTAATTTATGATAATTATTGGTAATTTATGGTTGATAGAAAATATTATTAATGATAATTATTTATTTATTGTAAAAAATTACTGATTATTTTGGTAGGTTCTAGTTATTTATTTTCAACTAATTTATTATAATTATTTATTAATATTAAGAAATATCAAATATTATTAGGATGATACTAATTAATTATTATTAACAATAATTACAATCAATTATTAATATTTTCATATATTATTAAATTGGTAATATTTTTAGAAATTGTAGAATTTTCATAAATATTTAATAAGTACTAATTGCTATTAATATTTTCAAAGATAAATAATTACTATTAATATCAATACTATTATAAAAAAAATAAGTAATATCAGATATTATCAAAGGATTATTAATATCACTATCAATATTATTTTAAAAAATTATTATCATGAATATTTTTTTTTAATTTCTATTAATTGTTGTTAGTTGATAATTATTAATTACTATTTCAAATAATTATTATAGAAAATAAAACATATTGTAGCAAATAATTTTGAGTGGTTATAAAAATTGTCATAAATCAATTTTCACTTTCTACTAATTATCTGAAATATTAATTTTAATATGAATTGTCATTATCGAAAATTATCAGATATATTAATGTAATATTAATTATCATTAACTAATTATCTTGATTCAATTGTTGGTTTTTGAATAATATTAATTAACATAGATGATTAATTTAATAACCATTTTGATAATTTTAATATTGATTGATTAGTTAAATAATTAGTATAGGTAATTTTCCATAATTTAAAGGAAGTAATATAATGATGGTTTTGTTAATAATATTTTCCTAAAAATTATGGTAAATTGTTCATGTTAAAATTTTTTTATAATTATTAATAGTATTTCTAGAATTATTAATTATTAACAATAATTTGGGTTAGAGGTGTTCACATTAAATGTCAAATCGACCAAATTGGCCCAACCCAACCCGAGTTGATCAATTTTTCAAAACCACCGGTCGGTTTCAGTTTGTGTGAGAAAATAAACCAACTCAGTTTCGGTTTCGGCTTTCATGTGTGAAAGTCAAACCGATACTGTGTTTATGTAATCACTGATTAGTCCCTACCTTATATGTTAAATGTTGATATATTTTATTATGGTTACTTATGATAAAAACAAAAAAATGCAAAACCAATACAAATATAATGTAATGGTACAATATTTAGTTCAATTTTGTATAAATTTAAATATATATTGACAAAAAAATCAGTTTTGTACAAGAAAACTAATCGAATTAAATATATATTTTGATTTTGCATAAAAACTAAAAAAATAAACTTAAATATAAATAGATATTTTGATATAAATATTTCAGTTTAAAATATATTTAAAAATCGACTAAATCGAGAAACTGACCCTTCATGTTTGTGTTGGTCAGTTTCGATTTAATCAATAAGTAAACCGACAAGGTCAGATCGATTTAAGAAAATCACTCAAGTCGACCCAACCCGACCTGTGAACACCCGTAGTTTGGGTTGGTCGGGCCACTATTAACTAGGCCTAAATTGACAAGTGTGGTCAAACCATTGTTAATAGGGCCTGAATTGATAGAATGAATGACAAGTTGGTCGGGCCTGAGTTGTTTGGACTTAGAAAACGGCGTAGACTGATTGACTAGACTGAATATAACTAATGTAAACATGGATATGGATTGGGATCCGGTTTGAATTGTCCAAACCCAACGCAATGTCTCCTTCCTCACTCATTTTTTAGCTACAGTGGTCATTCGTGATCACAATAACAAAACAAACTGGTATTTTAAACAAAAAAGCACATTTTTTTACAATGTTTTAGCTCCTAAAGATACCCAAAGGTTATGTTGGCCAATATTTTCATGAAAAGAATCCCAAAATATCAAGTTGTTTTGTTCAGCTATAGTGGTTGTTTTTCTTAGTAACTTGGCTGCCAAATATTGCCCAAATAATTCCCTATTTTCATGGCTTGAATCATGTCTTAAACCTTGCTTAGAGTATCTTCGCTGACATTTTTTTTCTCCAGCAACTTCCCTCTTTTTGCTCTCTCCTTGCGGTTGGTAAACAACAAGAACTGATTGAATAGATTATAGAAATTTAGGTGCAGGTGTTGTGGGTAAATATGGATTCTAAAAGTGAGGCACGCATAGGGCTTTAGGACATGATTCATGAGTTAATCGTCAAGAGATCAGTGCTGAATTAGTCGCCTACATCGGTACATCGGTGGATGGTGTTGGTGTAGTTGGCGAAGTGGTGACATCAACTTTAGCAGTCCAACAGCAGCATTAGAGACAATTGACAGTTCTAAGTTCTAACAACGATTTATGTCAAACTTGGGAGATCACATCAGTCCTACATGCACATCTATGGTAACGTCTCCCGTACTTGTCACTACTACTGGTAGATGTTCCCAATACACGGTTCCGATGTATTGTGCAGAGTTTAACATAAAACTTTTAGCTACTATTAGGATCATTCGACATCCAATAAAGCAAACTTGGCAGCTGGCATGAAATAAGAGCACCAGTGGGTTACATCCAGTGCAGCAAACTTGGCAATTGGCATGAAATAGGAGCGCCATTATTTTACTACTATGGAACATGTGTACCAAAAATCTCCTCCAAAAACTTTACTATTTATTAGAAATATATTTCCTTCTCTCTCTCTCCTCACTTTTTTCATTTCCCCTCTTTCTCTCTTTGGGAGAGAAAATTGCAGTTACGGCTACGGAAAATAAGGTGAAGACTAGTTAGGACTCATATGACACATGGACTTTATTTATAAGCAAAGTTGAAGATGAAGCTCTATGACATTTTTAATTAAATAGTGTCCATCTAGGTTCAATTAAAGTATTATTTTTGGGGGTTCTGCTTGGTTTATCCAATCACAATATAAGTTCCGCTTTAATGAGAGTGACAATTTCCTATTCTCTAGATAATTTTGTATTTTTTTTTATATCTTAATGCTAATTTTATTTATTTGTTATTATTTTTATACTATTATTAGGTAAATTTATAAAAAAATTATCCTCTTATAATAATTTTATAAACCACCTTTGTGTTTTGACCCTAGCAAAAGCCTCCCCTATAGTTTTGAGAAAAAAAGTGCAAATACCTCATTTCCCTTGGCTTTTCGGCAACAAAGGCATTGAAGTTATCAAAATACTATTATCCTTCTTAGTGCATTATCATACATAATTAGAGTTTCAACTTTATCTTCCACTAGTTTATTTTACTAGACAACATTCAAAGAATAATTCTCCTTACTCTTCTTGGACAAAGGTAAAAAGGTTGATGTGAAGTAAAATTCATGCATTACATCCAAATTTTTTTATTTGGAATGCTGACAAAAGGAAGGTATTTGCACATTTTCTTCAAAACAATAGTGAAGGTTTTTGTTGAGGTAAAAAAAGTGGGGAGTTTCATAAGTTTTTTAGAGAACCCAATGAGTTTTTTTATTTTTTTTACAATTTTCCTTATTTTTAATTGAATTTAAATTGATTTTAAAATAACAAACTATATTTAAAATTAATTCTTTAAATTAGTAAAAATTGAATTCATTTAAGTATATTAAGTTTTTGTTAAATTTAAATTCCTTAGGAAATTTAATTAACTATATAAATTTTTATTTTTCACTAGAACTTAAGTTGGTTCTAAATTGAATTTAATTATAAAACTAATAATTGTTTGATAATTCCATCTTAGTTTTTAATTTATCTTATTCCTTTCATTAATTAAATTCTTTTTATTATATTAATAAAAATATTTGTATCAATAAAATTAATTATTTGTTTTATTTAAGGAACTTACTAATATTTTTATTATGGTTAATTAATTTTTATTTTTTTTCAAATGGAATATAAATGGATTATAATTTTAAATGGAAGTAGATTATTTAGTGCAATTATATATCATGGAATATCCCAATTTCAATATAATTAATCTTTAATAGTAATTATAGTTCCATGCAAATATATCTAAATATATATATATATATATATATATAAATATAGTTAAATTGAAATGGATATATAAATAAAGTTAACGTATTTTGTGCAATTTAATAGAGTAACTGAGATGAGAGAGAAGTAGTGGCATGAGTTATGGATGGAGAGAGTTAATGGCATAATTAATGAACAGATATTATTAAAAGAGTTAATGGGAGAGAGAGAGAAAAGATAAGTTTCTTTTGAGTAGAAATGGTTGTTTATTGCAACACTCTTGCAGGTTTAGGATATTCTTCATAGTCTTACTCAGGTCCTTGTGTGTCCAAGATACGGGTACCTGATATTTTCCAAATCCAGCTTTAGTTGTTCAATGATGTGGACTGACGAATCCAGAAAAATGAGGAACCATCAGAAACATCTGCATACGCAGAAGTGGAACTTGAAGAAAGATACCCATTTATTTTGGAGCTGGACGATAAATCTAGCCACTTGGATATTAAATCTTCACTCTCAATTATAAATGCCTCCTTTGATGATTCCAAAATAAGCATCACAGTATTCACCAATGTACTACTCAATTTGTACAATAACACAACGAAAATTGCGAAAAGCGTTGTGTTGCTCAAAACACCCAAGCAATTCAGAAATATCAGTTGTAGATGAAAGATTTAATTCATTAGCACATTTCCAGTGAGCTGGGCAAGTAACCTAACAATTGAAATTTTACCAGATGATGATGGACCAACCAAAATGCACAACCATTGATTTGATTTTGTACACAATGTAAAACAAGTTTCAAGCTATTACAAATTCCAAGCAATATGAACATGTGAAATTATAGATGGTTTCACTCCAGGCAATATGAACATTTTGTACTCATGGATAAGGATTTATAGATGGGTTCACTCCAAATAAACCTACAAATATGAACATGTGAAATTAGGTTACCAATAATGTCCAACACATGTATTAAACTGAACCCTTAAAACATATGGTAGTAATAAAAAATAGAGTGGAGAGATTATTTTGCCTTTGTCGAGAAGTATTGAAAGTAGAGTCGCAGAAAAGGGGGAGAAGAAAAGGACATGAGGTGGATGGGGTTGAAGGGGCAAAGGAAACAAGGGATGTGGAAGAGCTATTGGGGAGTATAGGAGGAAAAGGGGATAGAGGTTCAGTAGAGGAGAATGGAGGGGAGAAAGAGTTAGGGGTTAAAGGAGTGGGGAAGCAAAAGTGAAGGAGGCAAGATTAGAGGTGAGGTTAGAACATATAAAAGGAAAAATATAGAACATTTCCCTTGCAGTCCGTTTGGTTCGTGCAATATGGATGAGAAAATAAGAATATTCGCCGAATATTTCTATTTTCTCATGTTTGTTTTGAGAGATATGATGCGATGAGATGGGATTAGTATTCTCAAAATAAGAGACGCGGGTCTCACTAAATAGGTGTGACCCTAGTGAGACACAAAAGTTGCAAGACGAGTGAGAAAATTTTGTCGAGGGTGAACTGTTCTCATCTCCCACCTCTACAACGGTCCGAACTCCAACCACTTTATCTTTCATCTCTAGCGAGGTTTACGACCTCCGGTAAATACTCACATCCCCTTTCAGGCTTTCATGCTATTTGGTGTTTTATTCTACGAAAAACATCCTTCTCTTCCTCCATCAACTTTGATCTTAGATCTCAGACGACAAGGAGATAGGATATTGTCTTTGTCTTCTCTAGAGAAGGTAACCTTGTCTTCGTCTTCTCAGACGGCAAGGAGACAGAATTCCATTTCGCACATCATCCATGTTTTATTTTTGCATTTTTTTTATCAAGAACGTTTTTCCTTCCATGTGTTTTAGGTGCTTAGCAGACAAGGAACACAAGTTCGTCTCTGGAAATTGGAGTTCTCATCCTCATCTTCTACAAAGGTCTGTTTTCATCCTCCTCATCTTCCCATATCTTCTCCATTTGCTAACCCTTTGTAATTGGGTTGATCCTAACCTGATCCACTTTCTGGTCGGATCATATTATCTGATGTGAAGATCTGAACAGAGGTGAACTAAATTCAATCAAATAGGATCAAATCGGATCATGATCTGATCCATTTGCACCCCTAGTTATGCTACTGCACCATGTAGCTCCATGGCTTACATAACCCTCCTCTCTTGGAAAATTTCCCCTTGAAAATCAGTAAAAAGTTTAAAATCTAATCTAGTTTGGTCCACATGAAGTTATAAGAAATAGCTAGGTGTAGGTTCTTGAAAATTGGTGACCCTTGTCAAATCTAACAACAATGGAATGTGAATGGTTTTAAGGAGAAAATTGGGTTTTAAAAAGTTACAACAATCACGTGCCAATGGAATGTGACAATATTGATACAATTAGTCAATTGTTAGAATGTAAAGGCATTTTAAAGGATTTGGCAAACGGTTGGGTGTATAACATATAAGTCCATTTCCTAAAACTTAGTTATAAATTAAGTCCATTTGGTGGAACCGAAGCCTGTGTTCTTTAGACACGATGATGGCTAAATATCAGTTTTTTTAAACATGAAAATTGAGTAATTAACAGTGGTAAATATCTTAGTTGGTAATGTTTGGATTAGTTCTTTTCAGACTCAGACCTGATACAAAACCAAAATCCTTGTTGGGTCATGGGTCAAATCTTTTGAGAATTATATTCATGTGTTAAGGGAAAATCTAGGTATGTGACTTCTGCCTAGGAGTTAATCTAGGCTAAAGTATGGGCCTATTTGTTTCCTCTTAACTCTTACTTCTTAAGAGGAACCCCAGTCCCCTCTTGTTACTTGTTAGTTATCTGTGCGATCCCATTTCCATGTTTGTAAACAAATTGACTATTGAGTGCAAATTCTGGTTTATTTTAGTTTTGAGTTTCAACATGGGTTAGTTTGTTTGCAGTATGGATCAAGAAAAACAAAAGATGAAGCAAAGTAAAGAAAGACAGAGGTAGACCAGATTGCAGTCAAATGAAACTACAATGAGAACAATTGGAGTTCCAAGAAAATGCAATATCAACATCCACCAATATTTTAACAATTTGCTGGAGTTCATCAGTCTCACAGTCAAATCAATAATTGATACATCTTAAACTCGCCAAACCAAATGCATAATCTTTATAGTTAGTAGTTAGTACTTTTGTTCATTCACAAATGTCAACTGAGAATAAGCATGACCACTCAATGAATTTATACTAATCATGCTCTTTGTTTCAACTTTCAAACACACAAACACACTAATGAAATGCAAATTGGAAAGAACTGAAGAAGAAGCTATGAAGACATGTCATCCTAGCAACAACTTACCCGAGAAAATATAAGGGAAGAATAATGGTAGACTTCTCATTGTATATACACACAAAAAGCTTATGATGTTATGTACAACAAGGCAGTGCAAAACTGCAAATATAATTTTTGAAATGTGGGATGAGACTTGATCACTTGACGGTGTAAGGCCCGTGGCCTTTGAAAAGGCACTTTCTTTCTATTTCTTCTTTTTAGTTATTCTTGATATAATGTTATGCCCCCAAAAAATAGGAAAATCATGAGGAATACAATCAATACAACGATTATCTTAATCACCAACCACCGGTTGGATGAGATACTGTTGAGGTTGAGTTCTCATCAATCCATGTTCTCATTTGCCAGTGTGTCATCCATGTTCTCATCAATCCTGTCAGGTTGAGTTCAAACAGAAGGAAGGTTAGATATCATTAACATATCCTTGACCACAGATTATGAATCACAGATTCCATTCTATATTTTAATGCAAGAAAAATAAAATAACCATCAAATCACCGTCATTAACATATCCAACTGCTAATTTTGTATAGGATTTCTTAAGAATTAGAATGGATATTGAATGGTCAGACATTCAAACTACCTGCATATTTATGTGAAAGAATAGACAGTAATTTCTGCCCACAGACTAGAGATTGCTCAATCTGGCCATGAATATATTTGCTAAGCATATAAACAAATCATTATGGGGCCATGGTTTAGTTGAATTGCTGGCAAAACAGAGGGTGACGAGTTCTATGTTTTGGGGAATGCAACAAGGGGGATTTGTACTTAACAATGAATTTGAAGGTTAGTTGAGGCTGGCCATCCTTTCAGTCTTTGTTTACTTTACTCAATGTAATAAAATTATTCTTCGTTGCTGAGTTTCTATACTTTAAGTTTACACTTATGAAAATCATGGACAATTATCACGGAAATACAATTGCTAGTTGCTATGGAACCTAGTGAGCTACCCTAGGATAATTTTTACTTAAAAAAAATCACCTAGGCAACTGCAGATCAAGATACCAGAACAGAATTAATAAGCAATATTTCAGATTTGGGTGGGGGTTGTTAAATGATCCATAATACAATCTAGGCAGTTCAACAATTTGAGATGTTTGTAGCAGTCTAGCAGAAGTGCACACATATTGAATCGGACCAACTTCAGAGATTGGATGGGCTAATAATAAGCCAAACCAATGATTGCCAACCTGTAACCACATAACTATATACATATTATTGGGTTCATTTGTCTGGTGGGAAAGAGCTCTACTGCAACTTAAAGGAAACCAGGAAATGCATAGGTTGATTATAATATATGCAGTCTTGGGTCCAGAGTCTAGACCCATGTAAGAAATTGATTAGGGAAGGAATCAGCTTGTATTGAAATGACTTATGTAAATGAAAGATTGAAGTTTATGTAAGAAATTAATTAGCTAATTAATTATTGATATTAATCCTTATATATTCTTTTTTGTTGAATTTCGCAGATTGAAGTTTATGACTCAAAACAAAGGTCTTGAGTATAATGCACGCGTATACAAGCAAATGTTCAGACGACAATGAAGAAATTTTGTTAATTCTTTTTTTATTTTTTGTATTGAAATGACTTGAGTAAATGTGAATATTGAACAAATACTACTATGGATATTTTTTGTAAATGTGTAAAGGTTTTCTTTGTAAAGATCACTTTTACCATACAGATATAGGTGAAAGTAATCTTTCTTTAAAGTTGCAAAGGCATTCAAATGAAATAATGAAACTTTAGCGACGGTTTACTTAAACCGATGCTAAAAGTACCATTATCAACAGTTCATTATAAGTCGTTATAATAGACTATACATTTAGCCATGAACACACCCGTTGCTATATCAAGTTGCAGCAACATTTCGTATTAAAGCCGTAGCAATAAATGTTACAATTAGCAACAGTATAAACCGTGGCTATATATACTTTTAGCCATGGTGTACAATATCCATTGCTATAAGTTTTAGCCACGCCAATATCCACCACGGACAAAAAACCGTTGCTATAATTTTTAGCAACGGTTTTTTAGTATTTTTTGCAACGGTTTGGTCCGTTGCTAAAACTGATTTTTCTTATAATGAAAACAGTCAAAATAAAAAGGAAATAAATAAAATAGTAATAAAAGATGACCAATAAGATGCATTATTGGATAAAAAAAAGATGCATTATGTACATCACCATTCTTACCATTTCAATGGAGAAAAAAATAGTGAGCAGCGAGCAGCTCAATGGTGTCGGCAACAGAGTGGAGGAGGATGAAGCATCAACGATGGAGCCGATAACTATATTAAGCGGAACAGCAACTGAGAGAACCAATAGCCGATGACTAGATTAAGTGGAACAACAACTAAGAGGACCAATGTCGCACAACAAGATTATGGAGTGGAAGAGGAGAAACACAATGTGATTTTTGGAGAAGTAGAATGGAGGAGGAGAAATGCAGAGCTGAGGGGTGAGAGGAGAAAAACGGAATGGAGGAGAAGAAATGCAGAACCGAGAGGTGAGAGGAGAAACGTAGAGCCAAGATCTGGGGAAAAAAAGTTGAAGAGATTCTTATCTTGTGGGGGCAATTTTGAGATTTTACTTTTTATTTATTTACCCTCCACTCGGAAACCAATTTACCCAAGTGTCGCAAGGATATCATTTACTCAGGGAACTGATACCCAGGAAAATAAAACTTTGTGTGGGTTCCACATAAATTTAAAATTTGAACACAGGTAAATTGGTCAATGGGATTCACAGTCCCATTGACCAAACTTTCCCCCCTCCACTTTACAAAAAACGAACATGGCTTTAGAAATACTGTCACATGCAAATGCACGTACATGTTTACTAGTTAATAAAAAAACCGAAAACAATGAAAATTAGAGAGAGAGAGACATAGAGAGAGCTAATAAGTAAGAACAAGGTGGTTACGTTTGGGATCATGGTTCAAAGTATTGATGTGTATATTTTTTCAAACCAATAGGATGGTATATTTTTTCAAACCCATGGATATAAAAAAAAAACAACTTGTGACCAATCAACAGTATCATAAACATGTTGACCAATAGGATGGTATTTATCAAAATTAAGGGGTGATTGGTCAAAGCTTTTCTGGTACATGTCTTTCCAGCATCATAAATCTTCCCTAATTTAAACATTAGAATTCCTTACTAATGCATTTATTTTTGAAATACTTAACAAAAATAAGAAAAAGCAAATGAGTACCAATACTATTTGAAAACTTGCAATATGCATATTTTGCATACCACAAATAAATTCACATATTACATGTATCAATGCTTTGAACCAAGATTTCCACACACACACACACATATATATATATAGAAAACCTATCAATTTATCAAATAAATTGATACTTTAAAACTTGCTTTGGACCACGATTGAGATAGATAGGAAATGGCTAGTCAGAAGAGTACTAGCAATAGTTGGGGATTTGCCAAATTGTTCCTCTAAATTAAAAATATCCGATTTGAAGAATTTACAGTGCATTGGACCACGTGCTTTCAGACTAGGTGCATTCAAATTTCAACAAATTGCCCACCTGAGCCCGCCCAAATTGCATTTGCACCCCTAGATATATAATATATTAATATATAATTATACAATTCCAAATGGATGACAACTGCTCTAATTATCCTTTATAGGCATGGAATGCGCCGTTCCAATGTTTTTAATTTTATAATATTACTAATAGGGAATGGCCAAGTCATAAGCTATGCATTAGTATAAGACTTATTGGAATAATAAAGTATATTTATTTACTTTAATGCATTAACTGAAAAGCACAAAATGATTCATAAGAGATCTCTATTAGGAAAAGTGTTTTCTAATATATATGCAAATAATAAGGAGATTCCCATGCACTCTTACTTTTAGTTTGTCTTACTGCCGTACAAAAAAGACTAAATTTTCTGACTAGCACCATTTCATAATTTCCACAAGAAAAATAAGCATAATTATCTGCATTCTGCAATTCTGAATAATTCTGTTCGTATTATTACATCCTGTCCACTAAGCTGGCCACTGTTTATTCAAAATTTGCCATAATATCAAACAGTAACAAGTTTTATTTTATCATACAAAGGTCCAAATATATAAACGTGTCTTGAACACTAACAAATAACCATGCCCACCAAGTACAATCAGAATTTTTTAATAGTAATAAAAACTGAAAATAAAAACAAATCTCAAACAAGAAGATCAACCCACCGATTTTCTTTCAGGTTCCAAGACACTGTTTAATCTTTCAAGCACACTATCATCAGCCAAAGATATCTTATCCACAAGAAGTAGATCCCCATCCTTCATTGTTCGTACAGCAAGAGGTCCATCCTGCCACATAAATATGGTCTGCCACTTCTGGGATAGCTCAACTAGGTCTAGTTTAACTTGCTCAAGGCTATCAAGATCCTGCTCAGTGACGTCAGAGTGTGAAACCACACCTTGTCTATAACTATCTATAATTCTTGTCAGCCAATCAAGAGTTGAAGAAGCTTGGACAATGTCTGTAGATATCATCTGCATTGAGAGAAATGCATAAGCATACATAAAGCATCAAGCAAGTAAAAGAACCTCATTCAAGGAAATATTGACATGGACAGGATAATACATGCATTGTCGCCAGGAGAGTGGAGAAAAGCCTTTGACAGTATCAGTTTTTCAACCAAATATTTGAACTCTCCTGTTAATCTTGACCTACCTCGTACAGGATAAAACCCCTGAACTTTTTATGATGGTTAACTTGTAGATTATCATATTCTAACAGCAATAAGCAATCAGAAGTTTCAAAACAGAAACCACTAAAATGCAATCCCTCATTAAAGAAAATCTGTAAAAGAAAGAAACAAACCCCAAGAAAATCAGATGTCTCCGCGTACTGATGGCAATTCAAAATATGCAATTTTAACTTTAAAATAATGCTAAGTAACTGGCAAGCAGTTGTCTTCCCACCACCAGTCTCACCAACAAGAAGGACAGGCTCATGCAACTTGAAGCAACACTCAACAAGAAAATATAACCTCCACATGAAGTAGGTTCAGCTTACAAGTTCACAAAATCATACTTTCCAAGACTCTGACACTTCTGATCATTCACTGAAGTTTAAAACAGAAAGACTATCAGCTGGTTCCTGAATTATAAAAGGTTAAACAGTTAGCGAAGTTTATACACAAATATAAAATTCCCATCAGCTTCATAAAAGGAAAAAAAATGACCAAAAAAGGAATTCAAGTAGCACATTGACTTCCAGATAATTAACAAAGATTCATATTTTCTATGATGATTCACACTACTTGTTCATGAAATGTATCCAATTACCACCTAGGAATCATTTCTATCTCAATTATTCCTGACTCCTAAAGAGAGAGGACAAATGAAACCACAGAAGAAAAAACCTCTGAACTGATGATATCCCTATAACCAATCATCTAAACTCCAACAGAAGCAGTCAACATTCAACTGAACAAACATGTCCGAAGCTACATGAACAAACTGTACTTCCTTGGATTAAGATAACAAGATCAGAACTGCCAAGTTACAGGATTATGAACGACATACTTTCCTACTCCATGCTCAAATAAACAATCAAAAAACAAAAATCCATCTAAAAACACAAAAATAAAGTATAACTGCACAACAGGCAATTCCACTTTCTGTTGTCAAGACAATAATGAGCACAAGAGAGGGAGGGAGGGAACAAACCTGCCGGTACAAGTTGTCTGTGGCAGGTTTTACCCCAAGATGTCTCTCCAAGATCTCCTGGACAACTTTATTCTCATTTTCATCTCGCAACCCTTCAGACAAAAGAAAATAACCATCTTTGGCCAGATCTTAATATGAGTTACCAAAGGTATGAAAACAATCAGCCCATTGAAACAGATCCCTTGGAGTTATGAAACCATGCTTTCCAGCAAAAACTTTGCTACTCTGGCGATGCAACTGCAAGTTCTTCATAATTTCAACCATTTTTTCGCATAACCTTCAGGAATTTTGCACCTCCTCTCTAGTATTGTGCTCAATTCATCTTCAGGAATCTCATCAACATGTATTTCAACAAAATGGTTGCGAAATGCTCAAGAAAGCATCTTACGCCCACCATAAAATGTTGGTGGGTTTTGGGTGGCAAAAAGCATAAAATCTGGATGAGCAATCACTGTTTCCTGCAGTTCAGGAACAAAAAGCTCTCTGTTGTCATCTAATAACCGGTTTAATGCTTCCAGAACATCCAAAGGTGCAAGGTTAAGCTCATCTAGAACAATCCAGTATCCATTTCGAACAGCCTCAACCAATACACCTTTCTTGAAACACAAGCTTCCCATGAGCATCAGTAATAATTAGAGCCCAAGTATTCTTGCAGATCAGTATGCTCATGGTTATTTATATGAACAAATTCATGACCAGTTATTGCAGCAAGATACTGAACAAGGCTTGTCTTTCCACTAGAAGTTGGACCCTGTAAAAGAACGGGATTTTTTTAATGAAAATAGCACGTGCAAAGTTCCTTAAATGCTCTTTGACACTTTTTGTCAGGACATAATTCTCCAAGAAAGCATTATCACTCAATTTCCCCTTATCCAAGAAGTAAACAATCAAAGGGAACATTTGGAGGCATATTTCCACCTTACAAATATGATGGTATCATACTGTTCATAAACTTGAAACAAGGACTATCCAGTGCACAGTATAGAGACCTTAAACTGAACTGGGGCTTCTGATTAGCCTCTCTTCAGGTTCCTTCTTGGCTTCTTTGTAAAAACACACAATTTTATTTACCAATTCTCTATTGGGACTGCTGTAATCCATAAATTGTTTCACAAATGGAGTCAAATATTCTTCATCTAACACATCATTAACAAAATACTATGTAAACCTGCTTCTCAACGAATATGGCAAGTTCCTCTTTCCAGCTTCAGTAGCAGGATTCATAAAAGCAAATATACGAAAATCAGGATGTCAACGAATATAATCAACATCTCCCCTTTCAGCTAAACAAATTAAACTATCGTCTCCTTCCAAAACCCCTGTAATTCTCTGTAGCATCTCAGGAGGAGCCAAATTTATTTCGTCAAGTAATACCCAATTACCATTTTTAATTGCTGTCACAAATGCTCTTTCCACAAACAAAAAGACCATAGCTGAAGAGCCAATCTCTCTACGTGCTGTCTCAAGTTTCATGGAAAAACGCTCCCAAGCTTGGATGAGTTCTTCACTCAGGTCGCTTTCACTTTGTACCAGATAGAGATCTACCAACCTCACAAACTTGCTTCCTGGAAAAACCAAGGCCTTTCTGACATCCATTTAAAACCATTTTCCAGTTCCTATCAGACACATGTTTTCTCAGACAAACAAGAAAATCCCCATTGTCCTGCATACAAGCATAGAAGAGTACTGTCATATTTTGCCTCTTTATCAACAAGAAAAGAAGCTATAAAGAAAAAAAAATGCAATCAAGGTTATTATCATCCAATCATAGTGGAGGAATGGCGAAACAGGATTCATGTTGACCAATCCCATATAGTTGGCGTAAGGCTTGGATCATGATGATCATCATCCAATCATAGTGGAGGAAAGTTGCAATTATCAAACAAATTATCCAAAAAAAAAGTTGCAATTATCAAATACCAAGTCCATGATGGAAAAAATCGGGACACATATGATATCACCAGTCACAACAAGATAATGTTTATAGCTAACCAACTGATAAAAGATTGTAATAACAACAATAAGAAGACAAAACTACAATTTCAGGATAGATGATCCCTAGTACAGTTGGCTCCTACCTTCCACATTATAGCAAATTGAAGTACAGGGACAAGCAGAAATTCAGAAAAGGAGATTGAGTTTGGGGATGGGAATAGATAAGCAAATTATAAACAGGTATTCATATAAATCTTGGATCTGTAGGCTTAAAGCCACCCAATAAGTCTGAAATGTCACTTTGTTGGCTTAAGTTCTGCAAGATAAGCAAATTAGCATTCAATTTCTAGTCCACATGATAAGAGTCCCGTACACAAAAGAACCATCATAATGACAAACTGCCTAGACTGAATACCAAGACTGTAAGTGATTAACCAAGCCTCACTGCAAGATTCTGTACAAGAGTTGTTTTTCCAGTAACAGTTTCACCAACCAAAAGAACTGGCTCATTGCACTTAACAGAACATGCTATCCTCTCAAGAACATGTAGTGAACTACAGATATCCACAAAAGGTTTCTTTTAGTGATGTAACTGCAGAAAACACATCAAGGAAAGTCAACCAATGTCAGAAAGTAAGCAACAAATAATATAAAACAGAGTAAGTGCTTACATGTAATGCAGCCTTCAGTGCATTTGTGGGTAACCCTTCCAACTCATAAATCTGATTGCAAATCCTGCAGGAAAAAAAAAATTCAGATTTTTGTACTTGATGCTCATAGCACAAACGTATCAGACACAATGATTAGAAAAGACAGACACCTGAACTATGGGCTTATTAAGAGGATATAATGTTTCTGCTTCTGACATCGGTACTCCCCACATCTTTGCTATTTGTCTCATTATTAACAGTCGACTTTCAGAAGAAATTGAAGAAGATGCAAAAATAAATACAAACCCACAGTTTATTAAGTAACCAGTAGAAACAAGTAGATAGTCATCCATCACATTATCACAAGAAGGAATAAAAAGTGGAAATCAAATACAACCTCTTGACAAATGCTTTTACTTTCATAAGCTGATAAGCTAAGCCCCATAAAGTTAAAACCTTGACCTGTGATTCTTTTGCACCATTTCAGCAGATCCCTGTAAATATATAACAAAACATGAAAAATAATGACATCTGTTGGGGTCTTATTATGCACAGAGTTGCTAGAGAGGCACTATCTACCCTAAAGAGAACCTGCTTAAAACCAACACATCCTCCAGGCTGGTAAGATGGAGAAGAATTGACCTTTCCAAATGTCTCTGACACAACAGAAATCAATTTTGTAAGGATTATATTAGTCTTGAAAGCACCGGCATATAAGAACAGCAGAGAATACCTATAAGTTTCTCAGCAATAGTCTCCAAATTTGGATACCATGCATTCACTATATCAAACAGATCTTCACGGTTTGACAGTCCAATCATCACTCTTATCAAAAGGACACCAAAGGAGATATTGCCTGTTACTAAAAAGTACTGTTTGGTCAATAAACAAAAAACTAATGTACTAAGTGTTAACTAGCAACCATTGCTTTAATCTATCATCATAAGTTGAGCAAACTACAAACATTCAGACCCAAATAAAAGAATTGTAACAAACATGGACTTAAAATATTTGACTCTCATTTCTAAGGATAGTGGCTCTGTGTTATCATAGAAGTTAAAACAACAGACTTAATAGTTCCAGATAGTCTTGCATTTTTCAAAAATGTATATACTACCAAATATTTTAAAAAGTAGGTTTATTGTCAAATTACAGGCTAAAAGTATAGCTGTCAATTGTAATCAGGTGTTATCAGGTCAGACCCAATAGTCCCAATTAATAATTACATAGGTTCTGGGTTTGTTACCACAGACACATATGGAGCCTGGTTTCAAACTGGTTCTGCACATTTATAATACTAAGTCAGGTCAAGCCTGACCAAAACCAAACCCAACCCCATTGACAGAGCACAAAGTCATATCCATTTGTCCAGGCAAAGGACACTAATAAGACTGCTAGTGGAGAATTTTCTAATTCCACAGCACTTATGTTGCTTTCACAAAATAGAAAACTGGAATAAAGCTACTCAGAGTAATGAAACTGATTAAGTGTTTTGTGTTTACTGTAAGAAACCAAAATAGGTTATAGTTGTTAAAATCCTGTCTCTAACAAATGTTTTGTTACCAGGGATTTGTCCTTTTTGAGTCTCGCCTTTCTATGCTACTTCCATCTTTCTTCAGGAGGAGATTTTACACTAAGAGAGCGGAGTGCTTATTTATACCTATTCTAGTACCTATGTCCAACAACTCACTTTCTACTAGTTTGCTTCCTACTTACGGCTCTGACTCTAGCTCTAATATGCAGCGAAAAGATTTGCAGGTGCACGGTTGTCACCAGAAAGTAGTCCCCAAAATTGATCTATGACAACCATCAAATACCTTGATCCAAAGTGACTCAGGTGCTTCCCTTGCTGCTCCAACACCTCCTTCTAATCATGTTATTCCTTTTGATATCTACTTACCTGTGTTTGGTCCGACAGAAAATAGGAGAGAAATAAAAAGTTTAAATTTCCTTAAGAAATTTCCCGTGGAACATTATTGTGAAGTATAAAGCTAATGAATCCATAGAGAGATACAAAGCAAGGTTGATTGCGAAGGGGTATAAATAGACCTATGAGATTTACTATCAAGACATGCTCACACTAGTGACATAAATAAACTCAATCCATATTCTGCTTCCTCTAGCTTCTTCTTATTATTTTTCCTCTAGCAACTACATGTCAAAAATGCATTATTGAATGGAGCTATCCCAAAAGTCCCAAAACAGGCCTATGTATAGTTACCTCCAGGAGTTGAACTAGTTGAACAAGGATTACAAGAAAAAAGTGTGCATGCTAAAGAAGTCAATATATGGGCTGAAGCAATTGTTGGTAAAGAAGGGTGATGACTCCTAAACAATCATGATTAGAACAATGACGGAATTTTGGTTACATGGAAACATCCTACTAAGATAGACAACTTAAGGGAAGCCCTGGCTTCTAAATTTGAAATTAAGGATCTAGGCATAGTTGTCAAGAGTCAAGACATCACATTGCCTATCCTGAACACCTTGATTTTCTTTCTTGAGTATATAAATTTTTACCAAAAACAATAAGGACAAAATACAACGCTGGATGAAGAAATATCATTGAGGCAAGAAGAACCCAAAGAGAACCCAACTTAAGCACCCTCACCACTCACTACCCTGCCACCTACCAAAAAGTAAGATGTAGAAGTATAAGCATCACCCAACAAAACCCCCTCCCACCTTTATCCTTGTGTCCAACTGATCAGTCACACGACTCACACCACCTTGCACATTCAAACACCTCTTAACACCACTGACCACCCCCCAATAAGACTTCACAACCCTCCATTAATAACCAAATCCCTTTTTAAACCTCTCCAAATCCAAACCTGTATTACTTTTTTTCTTCTTTCTCCCTTTCTCTTATAGCTCCAAGAAAGTTGTCCTTGAAGAGTCTTCACCTCCTACAAAGTACAAACACAGTCTCCTACTCATGTCTACTGCTTTCACAATTACCCTATTGAACAACGAGTGCGGTTTTGAAAGGTCCTTACCTTGAAGTACAGGTCTGAAGGGAGAAGAAAAAGGGATACCAACCTTGCTGCAGCACAATCGCTCTCATCGTTCGTGTTCTTGAAGGGGCTGTCAATGCTTCAGGTCTAATCAACTGGCCCGAATAGACCCAACCATTTATAAAGGATCTGGTTCCATGATTATGTTTGTTAGAGTGCCGAATAAGGGTAGTTTAGTCAACTTGTCCTTGTTAAGTTGTATGCTTATGTGGCAGTTATATAAGAGACACTCTGCCCCACACTTAAGTAAGGGCAGTTTAGTCTTTGTACAAGTAATTAGAGACTAATTACTATTAAGGGGTCGACTGATAGGGTTAACCCATCAGATTCGACAGTCCCTTCATTTTCCTTCTTCTTCTTCTTCTTCTTCTTCTTCTTCTTCTTCCTCTTGCTGGTTCGGGTTACTGTAGCAGCAGTCGAAACATGGTATCAGAGCAAGGTTCCTGACCTACTTCAGTTCATGAACATCTCAGCAGTGTTCGTGACCTCTCTTTCTTTGTTTCTGGGTTGTCAATGGAGAAAACTGGTTCGTCCTAGGTCTGAAACATCTCAGCTCGTCTCTCTCTGCTGCGCATAACCTTCTTCATTAAGAAAATGACTTCAGCAGTGAATGGTTGGTTGAAATTCTCAAAAGAAGGTCGGTTACTTCTTCTCCTTGTGCTGCTGGTATTTCTGGGTAGAAAACCTTCAAGAACCTGCGAGTACTGATCAGAACCTAGAGAACTAGGTTTATTGTTGCCCTAGTTCTTGGAGAAAATCCCAAGAACAGACTGTGTTTACAGTAGCTGAATGGTGTAAGGGCTGCTGTAAGTGGCCGAATTGTGCAAAGTGTAATGCAGTGACCTAGCTGAGTTCTTTGTGGTTATGTAGTGCCCTCTTAAAGGTGTTAAACAGGTCTGTACCGGGTGTAACAGATATGACTATGTGGTGGTGCTTGTGATGCACAATCTTTGTTGAGTGGTTGTAAGAGGGTTTGCATGTGATTAGTAAGTGTTGAATTGATGTTTATGTGGTTCGTGGTGTTGTGAAATCAGTAGTGGTGTGAACAAGAACAAGGCTTGTGTACCTATTATTGTGCTTAGGGACTTCTATAGGTTCTGGAGCATCAAACTCCTAATAACAACACTCAGTTGGTAGCTGGGAATTTAGGTTAGAAGCAACAGTGAAAGAGTATCATGGCAGCAATGGGAGATGGGTATAATGATCAGAAACCAAGTGTGGTAGTTCCCTCTGACTATCTAAGTGTACAGATGACCTCAATTAAACTGAATGGTGAGAACTATGTTCCATGGGCCAAATCAGTGGAAGTTTTCCTCAAGGCAAAGAGGAAAGTGAAGCATGTAAAAGAAGATAAACCACCGGCTGACTCTCCAGGGTTTGATGATTGGGAACAAAAGGATGCTCAAATCATGATCTGGCTATGGAATAGTATGGAACCAAAAATTAGTGCCAACTTCATGTTCCTAGATACAGCTAAGGATATATGGGAACATGCTAAGAAGCTATAATCTGGACAAGATAATACTACAAGGGTATATCAACTTTATCAGGAATACTTTAATTTGCAACAAGGAAACAAAACCTTAGAAGAGTACTATGCCTGCATGAAGAAATCGCAAAAATGAACTCAATGTCTACCATCCCCTCACTCCAGATGTTAAAGTTCAGCAACAACAAAGGGAACAACAAGATGTTACAAGATTTTTAGTGGGGTTGAAATCGGAGTATGAACCAGTTAGAGCCCAAATATTAGGGAGCTTGATGAGAAATAGTCAGTCACTTATCTGAAGGAATTAAAAGCAAATGGAAGTCCATTGAGCAAGGAATGTGTCCTATATACTTACATTGTTATCGGAAACCAGAAACAATAGTATGGTGCAATAGTCAGAAAGCCCTCCCCAAAAGTAGCAACGCCTCGAGCAATCCAAAACTACACATATAAACAGAGCAAATTAGTAAGCCATACACCCAAAAGAGGACACAGAATGAAGTGGAGAGTTGAGAAGCTTACACCGAAGATTGGACCAGCTTCCTTATAGTAAAGCTGTGAGATCTTGCACAGCTTGCCTGCAAATCGAGCATTCTTCGTGCCTGCCCAGAGGAACCAAGGATATTACTCCAGAACCAGCAAACTAATATTTCAAAAGTGTTAAAATATAGGAATGCTGACATTCTACAACAATCACATACCTGTGCCGCTTCCGAATCCGTATCACTTCCGAGTCTCCTTTTCGCGCCCACGCCATTCGCCAGTCAAGAATATCTAATCAGAAATAGGTGGAGAAGAAAAGGTTTAAGAGTGTATATAGAAGAAATGGGTTGGAGTGGCTCATTCTGGACTCGAGCGTATGCAAGGCCGTGGCTGGTAGCTACAACAATTCGAATGCTTGAATCAGCTCAGCGGACGAAATTTCCTGAAAGCGGCAAAGCCTGAATATGCCAGCCAAGAGGAGTATTAAAAAATTAAGAAATATTGCATGCACAACTACCGGAACAGAGCAATTAGTAACCCTCACACCCACAAGAAACATCCAGTCACTTATCCTACGGAATTAAAGAATAAAAGAAGTCAGTTAAGCAAGGAATGTTTCGTATACTTACATTGATATCGAAAACCAGAATCAATGGTAAGGCGCAGAAGTCGGCAAGCCCATCCCCAAAATTTGCAATGCCCCGAGCAATCTAAAATTGTGCATACAACCCAAGCAAATTAGGAACCAAAACAACCACAAGAGAACACCGAATGAACTGGAGATTTGAGAAATTTACATCGAAGAGTTGAGCGGTTTCTTATAGTATTGCCGCGAGAGGTGGCGAATCTTGCCCGCAAGTCGAGCATTCTTCGTGCCTGCAACCATAAGAACCAAGGATATTATTGTCACCTCCACAAACGGCAAACATTTTCTTCTATAAATTTTAAAATTTAGGGATGCACACATTCGACAACAACCACATACCTATGCCGCTTCCGAATTCGTATCACAATCGAGTTTCCTTTCCGCGCACACGCCATTCACCTGTCGAGAAATTCTAATCAGAAACAGGTGGAGATATAAAAAGTCTAAGAGAAAATAAAGAAAAAATGGGTTAAAGTTGCTCATTTTGGACTCCAGCGTAAGAGAGGCTTTGGTTGATCACTGCTACAATTCGAACGCTTGAATCAGCTCCGCCGATAAAATCTCCTAAAAGTGGCAATGCATAAAGGTGTCAGTCATGAGGATTATTAATAAATTAAGAAAAGTTACAAGCAAAAACAACGGCAATTGAGCAATTAGTAACCCACACACCCACAACAACATCCAGTCATTTATCCTACGGAATTAAAAGGAAACGGAACTGAATAAAGCACGGGATGTTTCCTATACTTTCATTGATATTGAAAACCGGGGACAATGGTAAAGCGTAGGAGCCGGCAAGCCGATCGCCAAAAGTAGCAAAGCCTCGATCAATCTAAAACTACGCATATAAACAAAGAAAAAGAGTAACCCACACACACAAACGAGAACACCAGATGAAGTTGAGAATTGAGAAGCTTACACCAAAGAGTTGATCGGCTTCGTTATAGTATTGACGCGAGAGGTTGCGCATCTTGCCCGCAAGTCGAGCATTCTTCGTGCCTACACCCATAAGAACCAAGGATATTATGGTCACCTCCACAACTGGCAAGCCATATATTCCAAAAATGTTCAAATTTAGGGATGCGGACATTCTACAACAAACGCATACCCGTGCTGTTTTCGAATCTGTTTCACTTCCGAGCCATCTTTCCGCGCTCACGCCATTCACCTGCCAAAAATATCTAGTTATAAATAGGTGGAGAAGAAAAAGTTTACGAGTGTATAGAAAAGAAATGGGTTAAAGTGGCTCATTCTGGACTCCAGCGTATGCGAGGCTGTGGTGGTTCATTGCTACAATTCGAACGCTTGAATCGGCTCCGCAGATGCAATCTCCTGGAAGTGGCAATGCATGAACATGTCGGTGATGAGGATTATTAACAAATTCAGAAAAGTTACAAGCACAACAATGGTAATAGAGCAATTAGTAACCCACACACCCACAAAAAACATCCATCAAGTTATCCTACGGAGTTTAAAGAAAACGGAACTGAATTAAGCAGGGGATGTTTCCTATACTTACATTGATATCGAAAACCGGGAACAATGATAAGACACAGGAGTTAGTAAGCCGATCGCCAAAAAGTAGCAACGCCTCAAGAAATCAAAAACTACGGATATAACCAATCAAATTTAGTAACCCATACATCCAAACAAGAACACCAAATGAAGCTGAGAATTAAGAAGCTTACACCGAGGAGTTGATTGGCTTCCTTATAGTTTTTCCGCGAGAGGTTGTGTATCTTGCCCGTGAGTTGGGCATTCTTCGTGCTTGCACCCATAAGACGCAAGGATATTATAGCCACTGCCACGACCGACAAACCTTGTCTTCCAAAAATGATATAATTTAGGTATACAGACATTGTACGAAAAACACATACCTGTGCAGCTTCCGCATCCGTATCACTTCCGAGTCTCCTTTGCACTCATGCCCTTCACCTGTCATGAATATCTAATCAGAAACAGGTGGACAAGGAATAGTTTAGAAGTGAATATAGAAAAAATGGTTAGAGTGTTTTATTTTGGACTCCAGCGTATGCAAGGCCTCGGCGGACTACTGCTCCAATTCGTACGCTTAAATCAGCTCCAAAGACGCAATCTCATGGGAGTGGCAATGCCTGTAGAAGCCAAGGGGAGTATTAGAAAATTGAAAAAATTACAAGCACAAAAACGGCAATAAAGCAACATAAGCCCTTATAAAAAGTTTAAACAGATACAAGCGATGTTGTCTTACATTATCGCAGCCATTCTGATACGGCAGTTGACAACGCGAACCCATTAGAACATTCCTGCAAGGACAAGGCAGAAATTGCATTAGCAGAATCTATTAATTCGTGCGAATCCAAAATCAACTTCGCAGGACAACATCATATGCTTCAATAACAAAGGTACGAACAACGAGTGCGGTATTGAAAGGTCCTTACCTCGAAGTACAGGTCCGAAGGGAGAAGAAAAAGGGATACCAACCTTGCTGCAGCATAATCGCTCTCATCGTTCGTGTTCTTGAAGGGGTTGTCAACACTTCGGGTCCACCCGACTAGCCCGAGTAGACCCAACCATTTATAAAGGATCCGGTTCCATGATTATGTTGAAATAAATAAATGGGTCGGTTCCGGATCTCGCCCCTCCTGAATCGATTCATGCCCAAAACCGATTATTTTGTTAGCCTTATATGTTATTTCCTTCCTTTTCCTTATAATTTTTCTCTTATCATAGGTTTAAAGTGTCAAATCTGATAGATAGATAAATACAAGTGTTTAACGTTTTAACATATAAGTAACTTAGTATTTTTCTATCAATTTTATTAACGATATTTAAATAAGAAAAGTGGTCTTTTTTAGCTTAAATGGTTCGGTTTTAAACCTATGTTATTGTTTCAACCTAAATTTTAAGTTAAAATGGACGGTTTTGGGTCTAAGATTTTGTCCCAATTAATGATCTGTTCGGGAGTGCTTCTACCTAGACCGGACCTGGATCCCACCCGTTGACAACCCTCTTGAATGGTGGCCAATTTTCGATCGAGCCCCCACTCAAAGCTTGATGAGAAATAGTCAGTCACTTATCTGAAGGAATTAAAAGAAAATGGAAGTCCATTGAGCAAGTGATGTGTCTTATATACTTACATTGTTATCGGAAACCGAAAACAATAGTATGGCGCAATAGTCGGAAATCCCTCCCAAAAAGTAACGCCTCGAGCAATCCAAAACTACACATATAACCAGAGCAAATTAGTAAGTCATACACCCAAAAGAGCTTGCACAGCTTGCCTTCAAATCGAGCATTCTCCATTCCTGCCCAGAGGAACTAAGGATATTACTCCACAACTGGCAAAGTTATATTCCAAAAGTGTTAAAACATAGGAATACGGACATTCTACAACAATCACATACCTGTCCCGCTTTCGAATCCATATCACTTTTGAGTCTCCTTTCCATGCCCACGCCATTCACCTGTCAAAAATATCTAATCAGAAATAGGTGGAGAAGAAAAGGTTTAAGAGTGTATATAGATGAAAACGGTTAATGTGGCTCATTCTGGCCTCCAGCGCATGCGAGGCCGTGGCTGGTTGCTGCAACAATTCGAATGCTTGAATCAGCTCTGTAGACGCAATTTCCTGAAAGCGGCAATGCCTAAATAAGACAGCCAAGAGGAGTATTAAAAAATTAAGAAATTTTATATGCACAACTACCAGAACAAAGCAATTAGTAACCCTCACACCCACAAGAAACATCCAGTCACTTATCCTACGGAGTTAAAGGATAAAAGAAGTCAATTAAGCACGGCATGTTTCCTATACTTTCATTGATATCAAAAACCGGGAACAAAGGTAAGGCACAGGAGCCGGCAAGCCGATCGCCAAAAGTAGCAAAGCCTAGAGCAAACTAAAACAACGCATATATCCAAAGCAAAATAGTAACCCACACACCCAAACGAGAACACCGGATGAAGTTGAGAATTGAGAAGCTTACACCGAAGAGTTGATCGGCTTTGTTATAGTATTGCCGTGAGAGGTTGCGCATCTTGCCCGCAAGTCGAGCATTCTTCGTGTCTGCACCCATAAGAACCAAGGATATAATTGTCACCTCCGCAACAGGCAAACATTTTATTCTGAAAATTTTAAAATTTAGGGATGCACACATTCGACTACAATCACATACCTGTGCCGCTTCCGAATCAGTATCACTTTCGAGTCTCCTTTCCGCACACACGCCATTCACCTGTCAAGAAATTCTAATCAGAAACAGGTGGACAAATAAAATGTCTAAGAGAGAATAAAGAAGAAATGGGTTAAAGTAGATCATTATTGAATCCAGTGCAAGAGAGGCATTGGCTGATCACTGCTACAATTCGAACGCTTGAATCATCTCCGCCGATGCAATCTCCTGAAAGTGGCAATGCGTGAAGGTGTCAGTCATGAGGATTATTAATAAATTAAGAAAAGTTACAAGCAAAACAACAGCAACTGAGCAGTTAGTAACCCACACACCCACAACAACATCCAGTCATTTATCCTACGGAATTAAAAGGAAACGGAACTGAAGAAAGCACGGGATGTTTCCTATACTTTCATTGATATCGAAAACCGGGAACAAAGGTAAGGCGCAGGATCCGGCAAGCCGGTCGCCAAAAGTAGCAAAGCCTCGAGCAATCTAAAACTACGCATATAACCAAAGCAAAATAGTAACACACACAGACAAACGAGAACACCGGACGAAGTTAAGAATTGAGAAACTTACATCGAAGTGTTGATCGGCTTCGTTAGAGTATTGCTACCAGAGGTTGCGCATCTTGCCCGCAAGTCGAGCATTCTTCGTGCCTGCACCCAAAAGAACCAAGGATATTATGGTCACCTCCACAACTGGCAAGTCATATATACCAAAAATGTTCAAATTTAGGGATGCGGACATTTTACAATGGACGCATACCCGTGCCACTTCCAAATCCGTTTCACTTCCGAGCCTTCTTTCTGCGCCCACGCCATTCACCTGCCAAAAATATCTAATTAGAAATAGGTGGAGAAGAAAATATTTTCGAGTGTATACAGAAGAAATGGGTTAGAGTGGCTCATTCTAGACTCCGGCGTACGCGATGCCGTGGCTGTTCATTGTTACAATTTGAACGATACAAGCACAAAAACGACAATAAAGCAACATAAGCCCATATAAAAGTTTAAACAGATACAAGCGATGTTGACTTACACTATCGCAGCCATTCTGATACGGCAGTTGACAATGCGAACCCATTAGAACGTTCCTACAATGACACGGCAGAAATTGCATTAGCAGAATCTATTAATTCGTGCGAATCCAAAATCAACGTCGTAGGACAACATCATATGCTTCAATAACAAAGGTACGAACAACGAGTGCGGTATTGAAAGGTCCTTACCTCGAAGTACAGGTCCGAAGGGAGAAGAAAAAGGGATACCAACCCTGCTGCAGCACAATCGCTCTCATCGTTCGTGTTCTTGAAGGGGCTGTCAACGCTTCGGGTCCACCCGACTGGCCCGAGTAGACCCAACCATTTATAAAGGATCCGGTTCCATGATTATGTTGAAATAAATGATTGGGTCGGTTTCGGTTCTCGCCCCTCCCGAATCGATTCATTCCCAAAACCGATTATTTTGTTAGCCTCATATGTTATTTCCTTCCTTTTCTTATAATTTTTCTCTTATCATAAGTTTAAGGTGTCGAATCTGATAGATAGATAAATAAAGGTGTTTAACGTTTTAACATATAAGTAACTTACTATTTTTCTATCAATTTTATTAACGATATATGATTAAAGTTTAAATTTTAGTTCCCGATTTAAATAAGAAAAGTGGTCTTTTTAGCTTAAATAGTTTTGTTTCAAACCTATGTTATTGTTTCAACGTGTATTTTAGGTTAAAATGGACGGTTTTGGGTCTAAGATTTTGTCCCAATTAATGATCTGTTCGGGAGTGCTTCTACCTAGAACGTACTCGGATCCCACCCGTTGACAGCCCTATCTTGAATGGCAGCCAATTTCCGGTCGAGCCACCACTCAAAGCTTGATGACAAATAGTCAGTCACTTATCTGAAGGAATTAAAAGAAAATGGAAGTCCATTGAGCAAGGGATGTGTCTTGTATACTTACATTGTTATCGGAAACCGGAAACAATAGTATGGAGCGATAGTCGGAAAGCCCTCCCCAAAAGTAGCAACGCCTCGAGCAATCCAAACCAACAAATATAACCGGAGCAAATTAGTAAGCCATACACCCAAAAGAGGACACAGAATGAAGCGGAGAGTTGAGAAGCTTACACCGAAGATTGCACCAGCTTCCTTATAGTAAAGCCGTGAGAGCTTCCACAGCTTGCCTGCAAATCGAGCATTCTCCGTTCCTGCCCAGAGGAACCAAAGATATTACTCCACAACCGGCAAAGTTATATTCCAAAAGTGTTAAAATATAGGAATGCAGACATTCTACAACAATCACATGCCTGTGCCGCTTCCGAATCCGTATCACTTCCGAATCTCCTTTCCGTACCCACGCCATTCACCTGTCAAGAATATCTAATCAGAAACAGGTGGAGAAATAAAAAGTCTAAGAGTGAATAAAGAGGTTAAAGTTGCTCATTCTGGACTCCAGCGTAAGAGAGGCTTTGGCTGATCACTGCTGCAATTCGAACGTTTGAATCATCTCCGCCGATGCAATCTCCTGAAAGTGGCAATGCGTGAATGTGTCAGTCATGAGGATTATTAATAAATTAATTAAAGTTACAAGCAAAACAACAGCAATTGAGCAGTTAGTAACCCACACACCCACGACAACATCAAGTCATTTATCCCACGGAATTAAAAGGAAACGGAACTGAAGAAAGCTTGGGATGTTTCCTATACTTTCATTGATATCGAAAACCGGGAACGTAGCAAAGCCTCGAGCAATCTAAACTACGCATGTAACCAAAGCAAAATAGTAACCCACACACCCAAACGAGAACTCCGGATGAAGTTGAGAATTGAGAAGCTTACACCGAAGAGTTGATCGGCTTCGTTATAGTATTGCCGCGAGAGGTTGCGCATCTTGCCCGCAAGTCGAGCATTCTCCGTGCCTGCACCCATAAGAACCAAGGATATTATGGTCACCTCCACAACTGGCAAGCCATATATTCCAAAAATGTTCAAATTTAGGGATGCGGACATTCTACAACGAGCGCATACCCATGCCGCTTCCGAAACCGTTTCACTTCCGAGCCTTCTTTCTGCGCCCACGCCATTCACCTGCGAAAAATATCTAATTAGAAATAGGTGGAAAGAAAAAAGTTTACGAGTGTATACAGAAGAAATGGGTTAGAGTGGCCCATTCTGGACTCCAGCGTATGCGACGCCGTGGCTGTTCATTGTTACAATTCGAACGCTTGAATCGGCTCCGCGGATGCAATTTCCTGGAAGCGGCAATGCATGAAAATGTCGGTGATGAGGATTATTAACAAATTCAGAAAAATAACAAGCACAACAATGGTAATAGAGCAATTATTAACCCACACACCCACAAGAAACATCCATTCAGTTATCCTACGGAGTCAAAAGAAAACAAAACTGAATTAAGCACGGGAAGTTTCCTATACTTACATTGATATCGAAACCGGGAACAATGGTAAGGCACAGGAGCTAGTACGCCGATCGCCAAAAGTAGCAACGCCTCGAGAATTCAAAAACTACGCATATAACCAATCAAATTTAGTAACCCATACATCCAAACAAGAACACCAAATGAAGCTGAGAATTAAGAAGCTTACACCGAGGAGTTGATCAGCTTCCTTACAGTTTCTTCGCGAGAGGTTGCGTATCTTGCCCGTGAGTCGGGCATTCTTCGTGCCTGCTCCCATAAGACCCAAGGATATTATAGCCACTGCCACGACCGGCAAACCTTGTCTTCCGAAAATGATATAATTTAGGTATGCAGACATTGTACGAAAAACACATACCTGCGCAGCTTCCGCATCCGTATCCCTTCCGAGTCTCCTTTGCGCTCACGCCCTACACCTGTCAATAATATCAAATCAGAAACAGGTGGACAAGGAATAGTTTAGAAGTGAATATAGAAAAAATGGGTTAGAGTGGCTTATTTTGGACTCCAGCGTATGCAAAGCCTCGGCGGACTGCTACTCAAATTCGAACGCTTGAATCAGCTCCCACGACGCAGTCTCATTGGAGTGGCAATGCCTGTAGAAGCCAAGGGGAGTATTAGAAAATTGAAAAACGTTACAAGCACAAAAACGGCAATAAAGCAACATAAGCCCTTATAAAGAGTTTAAACAGATACAAGCGATGTTGGCTTACACTATCGCAACCATTATGACACGGCAGTTGACAATGCGAACCCATTAGAACGTTCCTGCAATGACACGGCAGAAATTGCATTAGCAGAATCTATTAATTCGTGCGAATCCAAAATCAACTTCGCAGGACAACATCATATGCTTCAATAACAAAGGTACGAACAACGAGTGCGGTATTGAAAGGTCCTTACCTCGAAGTACAGGTCCGAAGGGAGAAGAAAAAGGGATACCAACCCCGCTGCAGCACAATCGCTCTCATCGTTCGTGTTCTTGAAGGGGCTGTCAACGCTTCGGGTCCACCCGACTGGCCCGAGTAGACCCAACCATTTATAAAGGATCCGGTTCCATGATTATGTTGAAATAAATGATTGGGTCGGTTTCGGTTCTCGCCCCTCCCGAATCGATTCATTCCCAAAACCGATTATTTTGTTAGCCTCATATGTTATTTCCTTCCTTTTCTTATAATTTTTCTCTTATCATAAGTTTAAAGTGTCGAATCTGATAGATAGATAAATAAAGGTGTTTAACGTTTTAACATATAAGTAACTTACTATTTTTCTATCAATTTTATTAACGATATATGATTAAAGTTTAAATTTTAGTTCGCGATTTAAATAAGAAAAGTGGTCTTTTTAGCTTAAATGGTTTTGTTTCAAACCTATGTTATTGTTTCAACGTGTATTTTAGGTTAAAATGGACGGTTTTGGGTCTAAGATTTTGTCCCAATTAATGATCTGTTCGGGAGTGCTTCTACCTAGAACGTACTCGGATCCCACCCGTTGACAGCCCTATCTTGAATGGCAGCCAATTTCCGGTCGAGCCACCACTCAAAGCTTGATGACAAATAGTCAGTCACTTATCTGAAGGAATTAAAAGAAAATGGAAGTCCATTGAGCAAGGGATGTGTCTTGTATACTTACATTGTTATCGGAAACCGGAAACAATAGTATGGAGCGATAGTCGGAAAGCCCTCCCCAAAAGTAGCAACGCCTCGAGCAATCCAAACCAACAAATATAACCGGAGCAAATTAGTAAGCCATACACCCAAAAGAGGACACAGAATGAAGCGGAGAGTTGAGAAGCTTACACCGAAGATTGCACCAGCTTCCTTATAGTAAAGCCGTGAGAGCTTCCACAGCTTGCCTGCAAATCGAGCATTCTCCGTTCCTGCCCAGAGGAACCAAAGATATTACTCCACAACCGGCAAAGTTATATTCCAAAAGTGTTAAAATATAGGAATGCAGACATTCTACAACAATCACATGCCTGTGCCGCTTCCGAATCCGTATCACTTCCGAATCTCCTTTCCGTACCCACGCCATTCACCTGTCAAGAATATCTAATCAGAAACAGGCGGAGAAATAAAATGTCTAAGAGTGAATAAAGAGGTTAAAGTTGCTCATTCTGGACTCCAGCGTAAGAGAGGCTTTGGCTGATCACTGCTGCAATTCGAACGTTTGAATCATCTCCGCCGATGCAATCTCCTGAAAGTGGCAATGCGTGAATGTGTCAGTCATGAGGATTATTAATAAATTAATTAAAGTTACAAGCAAAACAACAGCAATTGAGCAGTTAGTAACCCACACACCCACGACAACATCAAGTCATTTATCCCACGGAATTAAAAGGAAACGGAACTGAAGAAAGCTTGGGATGTTTCCTATACTTTCATTGATATCGAAAACCGGGAACGTAGCAAAGCCTCGAGCAATCTAAACTACGCATGTAACCAAAGCAAAATAGTAACCCACACACCCAAACGAGAACTCCGGATGAAGTTGAGAATTGAGAAGCTTACACCGAAGAGTTGATCGGCTTCGTTATAGTATTGCCGCGAGAGGTTGCGCATCTTGCCCGCAAGTCGAGCATTCTCCGTGCCTGCACCCATAAGAACCAAGGATATTATGGTCACCTCCACAACTGGCAAGCCATATATTCCAAAAATGTTCAAATTTAGGGATGCGGACATTCTACAACGAGCGCATACCCATGCCGCTTCCGAAACCGTTTCACTTCCGAGCCTTCTTTCTGCGCCCACGCCATTCACCTGCGAAAAATATCTAATTAGAAATAGGTGGAAAGAAAAAAGTTTACGAGTGTATACAGAAGAAATGGGTTAGAGTGGCCCATTCTGGACTCCAGCGTATGCGACGCCGTGGCTGTTCATTGTTACAATTCGAACGCTTGAATCGGCTCCGCGGATGCAATTTCCTGGAAGCGGCAATGCATGAAAATGTCGGTGATGAGGATTATTAACAAATTCAGAAAAATAACAAGCACAACAATGGTAATAGAGCAATTATTAACCCACACACCCACAAGAAACATCCATTCAGTTATCCTACGGAGTCAAAAGAAAACAAAACTGAATTAAGCACGGGAAGTTTCCTATACTTACATTGATATCGAAACCGGGAACAATGGTAAGGCACAGGAGCTAGTACGCCGATCGCCAAAAGTAGCAACGCCTCGAGAATTCAAAAACTACGCATATAACCAATCAAATTTAGTAACCCATACATCCAAACAAGAACACCAAATGAAGCTGAGAATTAAGAAGCTTACACCGAGGAGTTGATCAGCTTCCTTACAGTTTCTTCGCGAGAGGTTGCGTATCTTGCCCGTGAGTCGGGCATTCTTCGTGCCTGCTCCCATAAGACCCAAGGATATTATAGCCACTGCCACGACCGGCAAACCTTGTCTTCCGAAAATGATATAATTTAGGTATGCAGACATTGTACGAAAAACACATACCTGCGCAGCTTCCGCATCCGTATCCCTTCCGAGTCTCCTTTGCGCTCACGCCCTACACCTGTCAATAATATCAAATCAGAAACAGGTGGACAAGGAATAGTTTAGAAGTGAATATAGAAAAAATGGGTTAGAGTGGCTTATTTTGGACTCCAGCGTATGCAAAGCCTCGGCGGACTGCTACTCAAATTCGAACGCTTGAATCAGCTCCCACGACGCAGTCTCATTGGAGTGGCAATGCCTGTAGAAGCCAAGGGGAGTATTAGAAAATTGAAAAACGTTACAAGCACAAAAACGGCAATAAAGCAACATAAGCCCTTATAAAGAGTTTAAACAGATACAAGCGATGTTGGCTTACACTATCGCAACCATTATGACACGGCAGTTGACAATGCGAACCCATTAGAACGTTCCTGCAATGACACGGCAGAAATTGCATTAGCAGAATCTATTAATTCGTGCGAATCCAAAATCAACTTCGCAGGACAACATCATATGCTTCAATAACAAAGGTACGAACAACGAGTGCGGTATTGAAAGGTCCTTACCTCGAAGTACAGGTCCGAAGGGAGAAGAAAAAGGGATACCAACCCCGCTGCAGCACAATCGCTCTCATCGTTCGTGTTCTTGAAGGGGCTGTCAACGCTTCGGGTCCACCCGACTGGCCCGAGTAGACCCAACCATTTATAAAGGATCCGGTTCCATGATTATGTTGAAATAAATGATTGGGTCGGTTTCGGTTCTCGCCCCTCCCGAATCGATTCATTCCCAAAACCGATTATTTTGTTAGCCTCATATGTTATTTCCTTCCTTTTCTTATAATTTTTCTCTTATCATAAGTTTAAGGAGTCGAATCTGATAGATAGATAAATAAAGGTGTTTAACGTTTTAACATATAAGTAACTTACTATTTTTCTATCAATTTTATTAACGATATATGATTAAAGTTTAAATTTTAGTTCGCGATTTAAATAAGAAAAGTGGTCTTTTTAGCTTAAATGGTTTTGTTTCAAACCTATGTTATTGTTTCAACGTGTATTTTAGGTTAAAATGGACGGTTTTGGGTCTAAGATTTTGTCCCAATTAATGATCTGTTCGGGAGTGCTTCTACCTAGAACGTACTCGGATCCCACCCGTTGACAGCCCTATCTTGAATGGCAGCCAATTTCCGGTCGAGCCACCACTCAAAGCTTGATGACAAATAGTCAGTCACTTATCTGAAGGAATTAAAAGAAAATGGAAGTCCATTGAGCAAGGGATGTGTCTTGTATACTTACATTGTTATCGGAAACCGGAAACAATAGTATGGAGCGATAGTCGGAAAGCCCTCCCCAAAAGTAGCAACGCCTCGAGCAATCCAAACCAACAAATATAACCGGAGCAAATTAGTAAGCCATACACCCAAAAGAGGACACAGAATGAAGCGGAGAGTTGAGAAGCTTACACCGAAGATTGCACCAGCTTCCTTATAGTAAAGCCGTGAGAGCTTCCACAGCTTGCCTGCAAATCGAGCATTCTCCGTTCCTGCCCAGAGGAACCAAAGATATTACTCCACAACCGGCAAAGTTATATTCCAAAAGTGTTAAAATATAGGAATGCAGACATTCTACAACAATCACATGCCTGTGCCGCTTCCGAATCCGTATCACTTCCGAATCTCCTTTCCGTACCCACGCCATTCACCTGTCAAGAATATCTAATCAGAAACAGGCGGAGAAATAAAAAGTCTAAGAGTGAATAAAGAGGTTAAAGTTGCTCATTCTGGACTCCAGCGTAAGAGAGGCTTTGGCTGATCACTGCTGCAATTCGAACGTTTGAATCATCTCCGCCGATGCAATCTCCTGAAAGTGGCAATGCGTGAATGTGTCAGTCATGAGGATTATTAATAAATTAATTAAAGTTACAAGCAAAACAACAGCAATTGAGCAGTTAGTAACCCACACACCCACGACAACATCAAGTCATTTATCCCACGGAATTAAAAGGAAACGGAACTGAAGAAAGCTTGGGATGTTTCCTATACTTTCATTGATATCGAAAACCGGGAACGTAGCAAAGCCTCGAGCAATCTAAACTACGCATGTAACCAAAGCAAAATAGTAACCCACACACCCAAACGAGAACTCCGGATGAAGTTGAGAATTGAGAAGCTTACACCGAAGAGTTGATCGGCTTCGTTATAGTATTGCCGCGAGAGGTTGCGCATCTTGCCCGCAAGTCGAGCATTCTCCGTGCCTGCACCCATAAGAACCAAGGATATTATGGTCACCTCCACAACTGGCAAGCCATATATTCCAAAAATGTTCAAATTTAGGGATGCGGACATTCTACAACGAGCGCATACCCATGCCGCTTCCGAAACCGTTTCACTTCCGAGCCTTCTTTCTGCGCCCACGCCATTCACCTGCGAAAAATATCTAATTAGAAATAGGTGGAAAGAAAAAAGTTTACGAGTGTATACAGAAGAAATGGGTTAGAGTGGCCCATTCTGGACTCCAGCGTATGCGACGCCGTGGCTGTTCATTGTTACAATTCGAACGCTTGAATCGGCTCCGCGGATGCAATTTCCTGGAAGCGGCAATGCATGAAAATGTCGGTGATGAGGATTATTAACAAATTCAGAAAAATAACAAGCACAACAATGGTAATAGAGCAATTATTAACCCACACACCCACAAGAAACATCCATTCAGTTATCCTACGGAGTCAAAAGAAAACAAAACTGAATTAAGCACGGGAAGTTTCCTATACTTACATTGATATCGAAACCGGGAACAATGGTAAGGCACAGGAGCTAGTACGCCGATCGCCAAAAGTAGCAACGCCTCGAGAATTCAAAAACTACGCATATAACCAATCAAATTTAGTAACCCATACATCCAAACAAGAACACCAAATGAAGCTGAGAATTAAGAAGCTTACACCGAGGAGTTGATCAGCTTCCTTACAGTTTCTTCGCGAGAGGTTGCGTATCTTGCCCGTGAGTCGGGCATTCTTCGTGCCTGCTCCCATAAGACCCAAGGATATTATAGCCACTGCCACGACCGGCAAACCTTGTCTTCCGAAAATGATATAATTTAGGTATGCAGACATTGTACGAAAAACACATACCTGCGCAGCTTCCGCATCCGTATCCCTTCCGAGTCTCCTTTGCGCTCACGCCCTACACCTGTCAATAATATCAAATCAGAAACAGGTGGACAAGGAATAGTTTAGAAGTGAATATAGAAAAAATGGGTTAGAGTGGCTTATTTTGGACTCCAGCGTATGCAAAGCCTCGGCGGACTGCTACTCAAATTCGAACGCTTGAATCAGCTCCCACGACGCAGTCTCATTGGAGTGGCAATGCCTGTAGAAGCCAAGGGGAGTATTAGAAAATTGAAAAACGTTACAAGCACAAAAACGGCAATAAAGCAACATAAGCCCTTATAAAGAGTTTAAACAGATACAAGCGATGTTGGCTTACACTATCGCAACCATTATGACACGGCAGTTGACAATGCGAACCCATTAGAACGTTCCTGCAATGACACGGCAGAAATTGCATTAGCAGAATCTATTAATTCGTGCGAATCCAAAATCAACTTCGCAGGACAACATCATATGCTTCAATAACAAAGGTACGAACAACGAGTGCGGTATTGAAAGGTCCTTACCTCGAAGTACAGGTCCGAAGGGAGAAGAAAAAGGGATACCAACCCCGCTGCAGCACAATCGCTCTCATCGTTCGTGTTCTTGAAGGGGCTGTCAACGCTTCGGGTCCACCCGACTGGCCCGAGTAGACCCAACCATTTATAAAGGATCCGGTTCCATGATTATGTTGAAATAAATGATTGGGTCGGTTTCGGTTCTCGCCCCTCCCGAATCGATTCATTCCCAAAACCGATTATTTTGTTAGCCTCATATGTTATTTCCTTCCTTTTCTTATAATTTTTCTCTTATCATAAGTTTAAAGTGTCGAATCTGATAGATAGATAAATAAAGGTGTTTAACGTTTTAACATATAAGTAACTTACTATTTTTCTATCAATTTTATTAACGATATATGATTAAAGTTTAAATTTTAGTTCGCGATTTAAATAAGAAAAGTGGTCTTTTTAGCTTAAATGGTTTTGTTTCAAACCTATGTTATTGTTTCAACGTGTATTTTAGGTTAAAATGGACGGTTTTGGGTCTAAGATTTTGTCCCAATTAATGATCTGTTCGGGAGTGCTTCTACCTAGAACGTACTCGGATCCCACCCGTTGACAGCCCTATCTTGAATGGCAGCCAATTTCCGGTCGAGCCACCACTCAAAGCTTGATGACAAATAGTCAGTCACTTATCTGAAGGAATTAAAAGAAAATGGAAGTCCATTGAGCAAGGGATGTGTCTTGTATACTTACATTGTTATCGGAAACCGGAAACAATAGTATGGAGCGATAGTCGGAAAGCCCTCCCCAAAAGTAGCAACGCCTCGAGCAATCCAAACCAACAAATATAACCGGAGCAAATTAGTAAGCCATACACCCAAAAGAGGACACAGAATGAAGCGGAGAGTTGAGAAGCTTACACCGAAGATTGCACCAGCTTCCTTATAGTAAAGCCGTGAGAGCTTCCACAGCTTGCCTGCAAATCGAGCATTCTCCGTTCCTGCCCAGAGGAACCAAAGATATTACTCCACAACCGGCAAAGTTATATTCCAAAAGTGTTAAAATATAGGAATGCAGACATTCTACAACAATCACATGCCTGTGCCGCTTCCGAATCCGTATCACTTCCGAATCTCCTTTCCGTACCCACGCCATTCACCTGTCAAGAATATCTAATCAGAAACAGGCGGAGAAATAAAAAGTCTAAGAGTGAATAAAGAGGTTAAAGTTGCTCATTCTGGACTCCAGCGTAAGAGAGGCTTTGGCTGATCACTGCTGCAATTCGAACGTTTGAATCATCTCCGCCGATGCAATCTCCTGAAAGTGGCAATGCGTGAATGTGTCAGTCATGAGGATTATTAATAAATTAATTAAAGTTACAAGCAAAACAACAGCAATTGAGCAGTTAGTAACCCACACACCCACGACAACATCAAGTCATTTATCCCACGGAATTAAAAGGAAACGGAACTGAAGAAAGCTTGGGATGTTTCCTATACTTTCATTGATATCGAAAACCGGGAACGTAGCAAAGCCTCGAGCAATCTAAACTACGCATGTAACCAAAGCAAAATAGTAACCCACAACACCCAAACGAGAACTCCGGATGAAGTTGAGAATTGAGAAGCTTACACCGAAGAGTTGATCGGCTTCGTTATAGTATTGCCGCGAGAGGTTGCGCATCTTGCCCGCAAGTCGAGCATTCTCCGTGCCTGCACCCATAAGAACCAAGGATATTATGGTCACCTCCACAACTGGCAAGCCATATATTCCAAAAATGTTCAAATTTAGGGATGCGGACATTCTACAACGAGCGCATACCCATGCCGCTTCCGAAACCGTTTCACTTCCGAGCCTTCTTTCTGCGCCCACGCCATTCACCTGCGAAAAATATCTAATTAGAAATAGGTGGAAAGAAAAAAGTTTACGAGTGTATACAGAAGAAATGGGTTAGAGTGGCCCATTCTGGACTCCAGCGTATGCGACGCCGTGGCTGTTCATTGTTACAATTCGAACGCTTGAATCGGCTCCGCGGATGCAATTTCCTGGAAGCGGCAATGCATGAAAATGTCGGTGATGAGGATTATTAACAAATTCAGAAAAATAACAAGCACAACAATGGTAATAGAGCAATTATTAACCCACACACCCACAAGAAACATCCATTCAGTTATCCTACGGAGTCAAAAGAAAACAAAACTGAATTAAGCACGGGAAGTTTCCTATACTTACATTGATATCGAAACCGGGAACAATGGTAAGGCACAGGAGCTAGTACGCCGATCGCCAAAAGTAGCAACGCCTCGAGAATTCAAAAACTACGCATATAACCAATCAAATTTAGTAACCCATACATCCAAACAAGAACACCAAATGAAGCTGAGAATTAAGAAGCTTACACCGAGGAGTTGATCAGCTTCCTTACAGTTTCTTCGCGAGAGGTTGCGTATCTTGCCCGTGAGTCGGGCATTCTTCGTGCCTGCTCCCATAAGACCCAAGGATATTATAGCCACTGCCACGACCGGCAAACCTTGTCTTCCGAAAATGATATAATTTAGGTATGCAGACATTGTACGAAAAACACATACCTGCGCAGCTTCCGCATCCGTATCCCTTCCGAGTCTCCTTTGCGCTCACGCCCTACACCTGTCAATAATATCAAATCAGAAACAGGTGGACAAGGAATAGTTTAGAAGTGAATATAGAAAAAATGGGTTAGAGTGGCTTATTTTGGACTCCAGCGTATGCAAAGCCTCGGCGGACTGCTACTCAAATTCGAACGCTTGAATCAGCTCCCACGACGCAGTCTCATTGGAGTGGCAATGCCTGTAGAAGCCAAGGGGAGTATTAGAAAATTGAAAAACGTTACAAGCACAAAAACGGCAATAAAGCAACATAAGCCCTTATAAAGAGTTTAAACAGATACAAGCGATGTTGGCTTACACTATCGCAACCATTATGACACGGCAGTTGACAATGCGAACCCATTAGAACGTTCCTGCAATGACACGGCAGAAATTGCATTAGCAGAATCTATTAATTCGTGCGAATCCAAAATCAACTTCGCAGGACAACATCATATGCTTCAATAACAAAGGTACGAACAACGAGTGCGGTATTGAAAGGTCCTTACCTCGAAGTACAGGTCCGAAGGGAGAAGAAAAAGGGATACCAACCCCGCTGCAGCACAATCGCTCTCATCGTTCGTGTTCTTGAAGGGGCTGTCAACGCTTCGGGTCCACCCGACTGGCCCGAGTAGACCCAACCATTTATAAAGGATCCGGTTCCATGATTATGTTGAAATAAATGATTGGGTCGGTTTCGGTTCTCGCCCCTCCCGAATCGATTCATTCCCAAAACCGATTATTTTGTTAGCCTCATATGTTATTTCCTTCCTTTTCTTATAATTTTTCTCTTATCATAAGTTTAAAGAGTCGAATCTGATAGATAGATAAATAAAGGTGTTTAACGTTTTAACATATAAGTAACTTACTATTTTTCTATCAATTTTATTAACGATATATGATTAAAGTTTAAATTTTAGTTCGCGATTTAAATAAGAAAAGTGGTCTTTTTAGCTTAAATGGTTTTGTTTCAAACCTATGTTATTGTTTCAACGTGTATTTTAGGTTAAAATGGACGGTTTTGGGTCTAAGATTTTGTCCCAATTAATGATCTGTTCGGGAGTGCTTCTACCTAGAACGTACTCGGATCCCACCCGTTGACAGCCCTATCTTGAATGGCAGCCAATTTCCGGTCGAGCCACCACTCAAAGCTTGATGACAAATAGTCAGTCACTTATCTGAAGGAATTAAAAGAAAATGGAAGTCCATTGAGCAAGGGATGTGTCTTGTATACTTACATTGTTATCGGAAACCGGAAACAATAGTATGGAGCGATAGTCGGAAAGCCCTCCCCAAAAGTAGCAACGCCTCGAGCAATCCAAACCAACAAATATAACCGGAGCAAATTAGTAAGCCATACACCCAAAAGAGGACACAGAATGAAGCGGAGAGTTGAGAAGCTTACACCGAAGATTGCACCAGCTTCCTTATAGTAAAGCCGTGAGAGCTTCCACAGCTTGCCTGCAAATCGAGCATTCTCCGTTCCTGCCCAGAGGAACCAAAGATATTACTCCACAACCGGCAAAGTTATATTCCAAAAGTGTTAAAATATAGGAATGCAGACATTCTACAACAATCACATGCCTGTGCCGCTTCCGAATCCGTATCACTTCCGAATCTCCTTTCCGTACCCACGCCATTCACCTGTCAAGAATATCTAATCAGAAACAGGCGGAGAAATAAAAAGTCTAAGAGTGAATAAAGAGGTTAAAGTTGCTCATTCTGGACTCCAGCGTAAGAGAGGCTTTGGCTGATCACTGCTGCAATTCGAACGTTTGAATCATCTCCGCCGATGCAATCTCCTGAAAGTGGCAATGCGTGAATGTGTCAGTCATGAGGATTATTAATAAATTAATTAAAGTTACAAGCAAAACAACAGCAATTGAGCAGTTAGTAACCCACACACCCACGACAACATCAAGTCATTTATCCCACGGAATTAAAAGGAAACGGAACTGAAGAAAGCTTGGGATGTTTCCTATACTTTCATTGATATCGAAAACCGGGAACGTAGCAAAGCCTCGAGCAATCTAAACTACGCATGTAACCAAAGCAAAATAGTAACCCACAACACCCAAACGAGAACTCCGGATGAAGTTGAGAATTGAGAAGCTTACACCGAAGAGTTGATCGGCTTCGTTATAGTATTGCCGCGAGAGGTTGCGCATCTTGCCCGCAAGTCGAGCATTCTCCGTGCCTGCACCCATAAGAACCAAGGATATTATGGTCACCTCCACAACTGGCAAGCCATATATTCCAAAAATGTTCAAATTTAGGGATGCGGACATTCTACAACGAGCGCATACCCATGCCGCTTCCGAAACCGTTTCACTTCCGAGCCTTCTTTCTGCGCCCACGCCATTCACCTGCGAAAAATATCTAATTAGAAATAGGTGGAAAGAAAAAAGTTTACGAGTGTATACAGAAGAAATGGGTTAGAGTGGGCCATTCTGGACTCCAGCGTATGCGACGCCGTGGCTGTTCATTGTTACAATTCGAACGCTTGAATCGGCTCCGCGGATGCAATTTCCTGGAAGCGGCAATGCATGAAAATGTCGGTGATGAGGATTATTAACAAATTCAGAAAAATAACAAGCACAACAATGGTAATAGAGCAATTATTAACCCACACACCCACAAGAAACATCCATTCAGTTATCCTACGGAGTCAAAAGAAAACAAAACTGAATTAAGCACGGGAAGTTTCCTATACTTACATTGATATCGAAACCGGGAACAATGGTAAGGCACAGGAGCTAGTACGCCGATCGCCAAAAGTAGCAACGCCTCGAGAATTCAAAAACTACGCATATAACCAATCAAATTTAGTAACCCATACATCCAAACAAGAACACCAAATGAAGCTGAGAATTAAGAAGCTTACACCGAGGAGTTGATCAGCTTCCTTACAGTTTCTTCGCGAGAGGTTGCGTATCTTGCCCGTGAGTCGGGCATTCTTCGTGCCTGCTCCCATAAGACCCAAGGATATTATAGCCACTGCCACGACCGGCAAACCTTGTCTTCCGAAAATGATATAATTTAGGTATGCAGACATTGTACGAAAAACACATACCTGCGCAGCTTCCGCATCCGTATCCCTTCCGAGTCTCCTTTGCGCTCACGCCCTACACCTGTCAATAATATCAAATCAGAAACAGGTGGACAAGGAATAGTTTAGAAGTGAATATAGAAAAAATGGGTTAGAGTGGCTTATTTTGGACTCCAGCGTATGCAAAGCCTCGGCGGACTGCTACTCAAATTCGAACGCTTGAATCAGCTCCCACGACGCAGTCTCATTGGAGTGGCAATGCCTGTAGAAGCCAAGGGGAGTATTAGAAAATTGAAAAACGTTACAAGCACAAAAACGGCAATAAAGCAACATAAGCCCTTATAAAGAGTTTAAACAGATACAAGCGATGTTGGCTTACACTATCGCAACCATTATGACACGGCAGTTGACAATGCGAACCCATTAGAACGTTCCTGCAATGACACGGCAGAAATTGCATTAGCAGAATCTATTAATTCGTGCGAATCCAAAATCAACTTCGCAGGACAACATCATATGCTTCAATAACAAAGGTACGAACAACGAGTGCGGTATTGAAAGGTCCTTACCTCGAAGTACAGGTCCGAAGGGAGAAGAAAAAGGGATACCAACCCCGCTGCAGCACAATCGCTCTCATCGTTCGTGTTCTTGAAGGGGCTGTCAACGCTTCGGGTCCACCCGACTGGCCCGAGTAGACCCAACCATTTATAAAGGATCCGGTTCCATGATTATGTTGAAATAAATGATTGGGTCGGTTTCGGTTCTCGCCCCTCCCGAATCGATTCATTCCCAAAACCGATTATTTTGTTAGCCTCATATGTTATTTCCTTCCTTTTCTTATAATTTTTCTCTTATCATAAGTTTAAAGTGTCGAATCTGATAGATAGATAAATAAAGGTGTTTAACGTTTTAACATATAAGTAACTTACTATTTTTCTATCAATTTTATTAACGATATATGATTAAAGTTTAAATTTTAGTTCGCGATTTAAATAAGAAAAGTGGTCTTTTTAGCTTAAATGGTTTTGTTTCAAACCTATGTTATTGTTTCAACGTGTATTTTAGGTTAAAATGGACGGTTTTGGGTCTAAGATTTTGTCCCAATTAATGATCTGTTCGGGAGTGCTTCTACCTAGAACGTACTCGGATCCCACCCGTTGACAGCCCTATCTTGAATGGCAGCCAATTTCCGGTCGAGCCACCACTCAAAGCTTGATGACAAATAGTCAGTCACTTATCTGAAGGAATTAAAAGAAAATGGAAGTCCATTGAGCAAGGGATGTGTCTTGTATACTTACATTGTTATCGGAAACCGGAAACAATAGTATGGAGCGATAGTCGGAAAGCCCTCCCCAAAAGTAGCAACGCCTCGAGCAATCCAAACCAACAAATATAACCGGAGCAAATTAGTAAGCCATACACCCAAAAGAGGACACAGAATGAAGCGGAGAGTTGAGAAGCTTACACCGAAGATTGCACCAGCTTCCTTATAGTAAAGCCGTGAGAGCTTCCACAGCTTGCCTGCAAATCGAGCATTCTCCGTTCCTGCCCAGAGGAACCAAAGATATTACTCCACAACCGGCAAAGTTATATTCCAAAAGTGTTAAAATATAGGAATGCAGACATTCTACAACAATCACATGCCTGTGCCGCTTCCGAATCCGTATCACTTCCGAATCTCCTTTCCGTACCCACGCCATTCACCTGTCAAGAATATCTAATCAGAAACAGGCGGAGAAATAAAAAGTCTAAGAGTGAATAAAGAGGTTAAAGTTGCTCATTCTGGACTCCAGCGTAAGAGAGGCTTTGGCTGATCACTGCTGCAATTCGAACGTTTGAATCATCTCCGCCGATGCAATCTCCTGAAAGTGGCAATGCGTGAATGTGTCAGTCATGAGGATTATTAATAAATTAATTAAAGTTACAAGCAAAACAACAGCAATTGAGCAGTTAGTAACCCACACACCCACGACAACATCAAGTCATTTATCCCACGGAATTAAAAGGAAACGGAACTGAAGAAAGCTTGGGATGTTTCCTATACTTTCATTGATATCGAAAACCGGGAACGTAGCAAAGCCTCGAGCAATCTAAACTACGCATGTAACCAAAGCAAAATAGTAACCCACAACACCCAAACGAGAACTCCGGATGAAGTTGAGAATTGAGAAGCTTACACCGAAGAGTTGATCGGCTTCGTTATAGTATTGCCGCGAGAGGTTGCGCATCTTGCCCGCAAGTCGAGCATTCTCCGTGCCTGCACCCATAAGAACCAAGGATATTATGGTCACCTCCACAACTGGCAAGCCATATATTCCAAAAATGTTCAAATTTAGGGATGCGGACATTCTACAACGAGCGCATACCCATGCCGCTTCCGAAACCGTTTCACTTCCGAGCCTTCTTTCTGCGCCCACGCCATTCACCTGCGAAAAATATCTAATTAGAAATAGGTGGAAAGAAAAAAGTTTACGAGTGTATACAGAAGAAATGGGTTAGAGTGGCCCATTCTGGACTCCAGCGTATGCGACGCCGTGGCTGTTCATTGTTACAATTCGAACGCTTGAATCGGCTCCGCGGATGCAATTTCCTGGAAGCGGCAATGCATGAAAATGTCGGTGATGAGGATTATTAACAAATTCAGAAAAATAACAAGCACAACAATGGTAATAGAGCAATTATTAACCCACACACCCACAAGAAACATCCATTCAGTTATCCTACGGAGTCAAAAGAAAACAAAACTGAATTAAGCACGGGAAGTTTCCTATACTTACATTGATATCGAAACCGGGAACAATGGTAAGGCACAGGAGCTAGTACGCCGATCGCCAAAAGTAGCAACGCCTCGAGAATTCAAAAACTACGCATATAACCAATCAAATTTAGTAACCCATACATCCAAACAAGAACACCAAATGAAGCTGAGAATTAAGAAGCTTACACCGAGGAGTTGATCAGCTTCCTTACAGTTTCTTCGCGAGAGGTTGCGTATCTTGCCCGTGAGTCGGGCATTCTTCGTGCCTGCTCCCATAAGACCCAAGGATATTATAGCCACTGCCACGACCGGCAAACCTTGTCTTCCGAAAATGATATAATTTAGGTATGCAGACATTGTACGAAAAACACATACCTGCGCAGCTTCCGCATCCGTATCCCTTCCGAGTCTCCTTTGCGCTCACGCCCTACACCTGTCAATAATATCAAATCAGAAACAGGTGGACAAGGAATAGTTTAGAAGTGAATATAGAAAAAATGGGTTAGAGTGGCTTATTTTGGACTCCAGCGTATGCAAAGCCTCGGCGGACTGCTACTCAAATTCGAACGCTTGAATCAGCTCCCACGACGCAGTCTCATTGGAGTGGCAATGCCTGTAGAAGCCAAGGGGAGTATTAGAAAATTGAAAAACGTTACAAGCACAAAAACGGCAATAAAGCAACATAAGCCCTTATAAAGAGTTTAAACAGATACAAGCGATGTTGGCTTACACTATCGCAACCATTATGACACGGCAGTTGACAATGCGAACCCATTAGAACGTTCCTGCAATGACACGGCAGAAATTGCATTAGCAGAATCTATTAATTCGTGCGAATCCAAAATCAACTTCGCAGGACAACATCATATGCTTCAATAACAAAGGTACGAACAACGAGTGCGGTATTGAAAGGTCCTTACCTCGAAGTACAGGTCCGAAGGGAGAAGAAAAAGGGATACCAACCCCGCTGCAGCACAATCGCTCTCATCGTTCGTGTTCTTGAAGGGGCTGTCAACGCTTCGGGTCCACCCGACTGGCCCGAGTAGACCCAACCATTTATAAAGGATCCGGTTCCATGATTATGTTGAAATAAATGATTGGGTCGGTTTCGGTTCTCGCCCCTCCCGAATCGATTCATTCCCAAAACCGATTATTTTGTTAGCCTCATATGTTATTTCCTTCCTTTTCTTATAATTTTTCTCTTATCATAAGTTTAAAGTGTCGAATCTGATAGATAGATAAATAAAGGTGTTTAACGTTTTAACATATAAGTAACTTACTATTTTTCTATCAATTTTATTAACGATATATGATTAAAGTTTAAATTTTAGTTCGCGATTTAAATAAGAAAAGTGGTCTTTTTAGCTTAAATGGTTTTGTTTCAAACCTATGTTATTGTTTCAACGTGTATTTTAGGTTAAAATGGACGGTTTTGGGTCTAAGATTTTGTCCCAATTAATGATCTGTTCGGGAGTGCTTCTACCTAGAACGTACTCGGATCCCACCCGTTGACAGCCCTATCTTGAATGGCAGCCAATTTCCGGTCGAGCCACCACTCAAAGCTTGATGACAAATAGTCAGTCACTTATCTGAAGGAATTAAAAGAAAATGGAAGTCCATTGAGCAAGGGATGTGTCTTGTATACTTACATTGTTATCGGAAACCGGAAACAATAGTATGGAGCGATAGTCGGAAAGCCCTCCCCAAAAGTAGCAACGCCTCGAGCAATCCAAACCAACAAATATAACCGGAGCAAATTAGTAAGCCATACACCCAAAAGAGGACACAGAATGAAGCGGAGAGTTGAGAAGCTTACACCGAAGATTGCACCAGCTTCCTTATAGTAAAGCCGTGAGAGCTTCCACAGCTTGCCTGCAAATCGAGCATTCTCCGTTCCTGCCCAGAGGAACCAAAGATATTACTCCACAACCGGCAAAGTTATATTCCAAAAGTGTTAAAATATAGGAATGCAGACATTCTACAACAATCACATGCCTGTGCCGCTTCCGAATCCGTATCACTTCCGAATCTCCTTTCCGTACCCACGCCATTCACCTGTCAAGAATATCTAATCAGAAACAGGCGGAGAAATAAAAAGTCTAAGAGTGAATAAAGAGGTTAAAGTTGCTCATTCTGGACTCCAGCGTAAGAGAGGCTTTGGCTGATCACTGCTGCAATTCGAACGTTTGAATCATCTCCGCCGATGCAATCTCCTGAAAGTGGCAATGCGTGAATGTGTCAGTCATGAGGATTATTAATAAATTAATTAAAGTTACAAGCAAAACAACAGCAATTGAGCAGTTAGTAACCCACACACCCACGACAACATCAAGTCATTTATCCCACGGAATTAAAAGGAAACGGAACTGAAGAAAGCTTGGGATGTTTCCTATACTTTCATTGATATCGAAAACCGGGAACGTAGCAAAGCCTCGAGCAATCTAAACTACGCATGTAACCAAAGCAAAATAGTAACCCACAACACCCAAACGAGAACTCCGGATGAAGTTGAGAATTGAGAAGCTTACACCGAAGAGTTGATCGGCTTCGTTATAGTATTGCCGCGAGAGGTTGCGCATCTTGCCCGCAAGTCGAGCATTCTCCGTGCCTGCACCCATAAGAACCAAGGATATTATGGTCACCTCCACAACTGGCAAGCCATATATTCCAAAAATGTTCAAATTTAGGGATGCGGACATTCTACAACGAGCGCATACCCATGCCGCTTCCGAAACCGTTTCACTTCCGAGCCTTCTTTCTGCGCCCACGCCATTCACCTGCGAAAAATATCTAATTAGAAATAGGTGGAAAGAAAAAAGTTTACGAGTGTATACAGAAGAAATGGGTTAGAGTGGCCCATTCTGGACTCCAGCGTATGCGACGCCGTGGCTGTTCATTGTTACAATTCGAACGCTTGAATCGGCTCCGCGGATGCAATTTCCTGGAAGCGGCAATGCATGAAAATGTCGGTGATGAGGATTATTAACAAATTCAGAAAAATAACAAGCACAACAATGGTAATAGAGCAATTATTAACCCACACACCCACAAGAAACATCCATTCAGTTATCCTACGGAGTCAAAAGAAAACAAAACTGAATTAAGCACGGGAAGTTTCCTATACTTACATTGATATCGAAACCGGGAACAATGGTAAGGCACAGGAGCTAGTACGCCGATCGCCAAAAGTAGCAACGCCTCGAGAATTCAAAAACTACGCATATAACCAATCAAATTTAGTAACCCATACATCCAAACAAGAACACCAAATGAAGCTGAGAATTAAGAAGCTTACACCGAGGAGTTGATCAGCTTCCTTACAGTTTCTTCGCGAGAGGTTGCGTATCTTGCCCGTGAGTCGGGCATTCTTCGTGCCTGCTCCCATAAGACCCAAGGATATTATAGCCACTGCCACGACCGGCAAACCTTGTCTTCCGAAAATGATATAATTTAGGTATGCAGACATTGTACGAAAAACACATACCTGCGCAGCTTCCGCATCCGTATCCCTTCCGAGTCTCCTTTGCGCTCACGCCCTACACCTGTCAATAATATCAAATCAGAAACAGGTGGACAAGGAATAGTTTAGAAGTGAATATAGAAAAAATGGGTTAGAGTGGCTTATTTTGGACTCCAGCGTATGCAAAGCCTCGGCGGACTGCTACTCAAATTCGAACGCTTGAATCAGCTCCCACGACGCAGTCTCATTGGAGTGGCAATGCCTGTAGAAGCCAAGGGGAGTATTAGAAAATTGAAAAACGTTACAAGCACAAAAACGGCAATAAAGCAACATAAGCCCTTATAAAGAGTTTAAACAGATACAAGCGATGTTGGCTTACACTATCGCAACCATTATGACACGGCAGTTGACAATGCGAACCCATTAGAACGTTCCTGCAATGACACGGCAGAAATTGCATTAGCAGAATCTATTAATTCGTGCGAATCCAAAATCAACTTCGCAGGACAACATCATATGCTTCAATAACAAAGGTACGAACAACGAGTGCGGTATTGAAAGGTCCTTACCTCGAAGTACAGGTCCGAAGGGAGAAGAAAAAGGGATACCAACCCCGCTGCAGCACAATCGCTCTCATCGTTCGTGTTCTTGAAGGGGCTGTCAACGCTTCGGGTCCACCCGACTGGCCCGAGTAGACCCAACCATTTATAAAGGATCCGGTTCCATGATTATGTTGAAATAAATGATTGGGTCGGTTTCGGTTCTCGCCCCTCCCGAATCGATTCATTCCCAAAACCGATTATTTTGTTAGCCTCATATGTTATTTCCTTCCTTTTCTTATAATTTTTCTCTTATCATAAGTTTAAAGTGTCGAATCTGATAGATAGATAAATAAAGGTGTTTAACGTTTTAACATATAAGTAACTTACTATTTTTCTATCAATTTTATTAACGATATATGATTAAAGTTTAAATTTTAGTTCGCGATTTAAATAAGAAAAGTGGTCTTTTTAGCTTAAATGGTTTTGTTTCAAACCTATGTTATTGTTTCAACGTGTATTTTAGGTTAAAATGGACGGTTTTGGGTCTAAGATTTTGTCCCAATTAATGATCTGTTCGGGAGTGCTTCTACCTAGAACGTACTCGGATCCCACCCGTTGACAGCCCTATCTTGAATGGCAGCCAATTTCCGGTCGAGCCACCACTCAAAGCTTGATGACAAATAGTCAGTCACTTATCTGAAGGAATTAAAAGAAAATGGAAGTCCATTGAGCAAGGGATGTGTCTTGTATACTTACATTGTTATCGGAAACCGGAAACAATAGTATGGAGCGATAGTCGGAAAGCCCTCCCCAAAAGTAGCAACGCCTCGAGCAATCCAAACCAACAAATATAACCGGAGCAAATTAGTAAGCCATACACCCAAAAGAGGACACAGAATGAAGCGGAGAGTTGAGAAGCTTACACCGAAGATTGCACCAGCTTCCTTATAGTAAAGCCGTGAGAGCTTCCACAGCTTGCCTGCAAATCGAGCATTCTCCGTTCCTGCCCAGAGGAACCAAAGATATTACTCCACAACCGGCAAAGTTATATTCCAAAAGTGTTAAAATATAGGAATGCAGACATTCTACAACAATCACATGCCTGTGCCGCTTCCGAATCCGTATCACTTCCGAATCTCCTTTCCGTACCCACGCCATTCACCTGTCAAGAATATCTAATCAGAAACAGGCGGAGAAATAAAAAGTCTAAGAGTGAATAAAGAGGTTAAAGTTGCTCATTCTGGACTCCAGCGTAAGAGAGGCTTTGGCTGATCACTGCTGCAATTCGAACGTTTGAATCATCTCCGCCGATGCAATCTCCTGAAAGTGGCAATGCGTGAATGTGTCAGTCATGAGGATTATTAATAAATTAATTAAAGTTACAAGCAAAACAACAGCAATTGAGCAGTTAGTAACCCACACACCCACGACAACATCAAGTCATTTATCCCACGGAATTAAAAGGAAACGGAACTGAAGAAAGCTTGGGATGTTTCCTATACTTTCATTGATATCGAAAACCGGGAACGTAGCAAAGCCTCGAGCAATCTAAACTACGCATGTAACCAAAGCAAAATAGTAACCCACAACACCCAAACGAGAACTCCGGATGAAGTTGAGAATTGAGAAGCTTACACCGAAGAGTTGATCGGCTTCGTTATAGTATTGCCGCGAGAGGTTGCGCATCTTGCCCGCAAGTCGAGCATTCTCCGTGCCTGCACCCATAAGAACCAAGGATATTATGGTCACCTCCACAACTGGCAAGCCATATATTCCAAAAATGTTCAAATTTAGGGATGCGGACATTCTACAACGAGCGCATACCCATGCCGCTTCCGAAACCGTTTCACTTCCGAGCCTTCTTTCTGCGCCCACGCCATTCACCTGCGAAAAATATCTAATTAGAAATAGGTGGAAAGAAAAAAGTTTACGAGTGTATACAGAAGAAATGGGTTAGAGTGGCCCATTCTGGACTCCAGCGTATGCGACGCCGTGGCTGTTCATTGTTACAATTCGAACGCTTGAATCGGCTCCGCGGATGCAATTTCCTGGAAGCGGCAATGCATGAAAATGTCGGTGATGAGGATTATTAACAAATTCAGAAAAATAACAAGCACAACAATGGTAATAGAGCAATTATTAACCCACACACCCACAAGAAACATCCATTCAGTTATCCTACGGAGTCAAAAGAAAACAAAACTGAATTAAGCACGGGAAGTTTCCTATACTTACATTGATATCGAAACCGGGAACAATGGTAAGGCACAGGAGCTAGTACGCCGATCGCCAAAAGTAGCAACGCCTCGAGAATTCAAAAACTACGCATATAACCAATCAAATTTAGTAACCCATACATCCAAACAAGAACACCAAATGAAGCTGAGAATTAAGAAGCTTACACCGAGGAGTTGATCAGCTTCCTTACAGTTTCTTCGCGAGAGGTTGCGTATCTTGCCCGTGAGTCGGGCATTCTTCGTGCCTGCTCCCATAAGACCCAAGGATATTATAGCCACTGCCACGACCGGCAAACCTTGTCTTCCGAAAATGATATAATTTAGGTATGCAGACATTGTACGAAAAACACATACCTGCGCAGCTTCCGCATCCGTATCCCTTCCGAGTCTCCTTTGCGCTCACGCCCTACACCTGTCAATAATATCAAATCAGAAACAGGTGGACAAGGAATAGTTTAGAAGTGAATATAGAAAAAATGGGTTAGAGTGGCTTATTTTGGACTCCAGCGTATGCAAAGCCTCGGCGGACTGCTACTCAAATTCGAACGCTTGAATCAGCTCCCACGACGCAGTCTCATTGGAGTGGCAATGCCTGTAGAAGCCAAGGGGAGTATTAGAAAATTGAAAAACGTTACAAGCACAAAAACGGCAATAAAGCAACATAAGCCCTTATAAAGAGTTTAAACAGATACAAGCGATGTTGGCTTACACTATCGCAACCATTATGACACGGCAGTTGACAATGCGAACCCATTAGAACGTTCCTGCAATGACACGGCAGAAATTGCATTAGCAGAATCTATTAATTCGTGCGAATCCAAAATCAACTTCGCAGGACAACATCATATGCTTCAATAACAAAGGTACGAACAACGAGTGCGGTATTGAAAGGTCCTTACCTCGAAGTACAGGTCCGAAGGGAGAAGAAAAAGGGATACCAACCCCGCTGCAGCACAATCGCTCTCATCGTTCGTGTTCTTGAAGGGGCTGTCAACGCTTCGGGTCCACCCGACTGGCCCGAGTAGACCCAACCATTTATAAAGGATCCGGTTCCATGATTATGTTGAAATAAATGATTGGGTCGGTTTCGGTTCTCGCCCCTCCCGAATCGATTCATTCCCAAAACCGATTATTTTGTTAGCCTCATATGTTATTTCCTTCCTTTTCTTATAATTTTTCTCTTATCATAAGTTTAAAGTGTCGAATCTGATAGATAGATAAATAAAGGTGTTTAACGTTTTAACATATAAGTAACTTACTATTTTTCTATCAATTTTATTAACGATATATGATTAAAGTTTAAATTTTAGTTCGCGATTTAAATAAGAAAAGTGGTCTTTTTAGCTTAAATGGTTTTGTTTCAAACCTATGTTATTGTTTCAACGTGTATTTTAGGTTAAAATGGACGGTTTTGGGTCTAAGATTTTGTCCCAATTAATGATCTGTTCGGGAGTGCTTCTACCTAGAACGTACTCGGATCCCACCCGTTGACAGCCCTATCTTGAATGGCAGCCAATTTCCGGTCGAGCCACCACTCAAAGCTTGATGACAAATAGTCAGTCACTTATCTGAAGGAATTAAAAGAAAATGGAAGTCCATTGAGCAAGGGATGTGTCTTGTATACTTACATTGTTATCGGAAACCGGAAACAATAGTATGGAGCGATAGTCGGAAAGCCCTCCCCAAAAGTAGCAACGCCTCGAGCAATCCAAACCAACAAATATAACCGGAGCAAATTAGTAAGCCATACACCCAAAAGAGGACACAGAATGAAGCGGAGAGTTGAGAAGCTTACACCGAAGATTGCACCAGCTTCCTTATAGTAAAGCCGTGAGAGCTTCCACAGCTTGCCTGCAAATCGAGCATTCTCCGTTCCTGCCCAGAGGAACCAAAGATATTACTCCACAACCGGCAAAGTTATATTCCAAAAGTGTTAAAATATAGGAATGCAGACATTCTACAACAATCACATGCCTGTGCCGCTTCCGAATCCGTATCACTTCCGAATCTCCTTTCCGTACCCACGCCATTCACCTGTCAAGAATATCTAATCAGAAACAGGCGGAGAAATAAAATGTCTAAGAGTGAATAAAGAGGTTAAAGTTGCTCATTCTGGACTCCAGCGTAAGAGAGGCTTTGGCTGATCACTGCTGCAATTCGAACGTTTGAATCATCTCCGCCGATGCAATCTCCTGAAAGTGGCAATGCGTGAATGTGTCAGTCATGAGGATTATTAATAAATTAATTAAAGTTACAAGCAAAACAACAGCAATTGAGCAGTTAGTAACCCACACACCCACGACAACATCAAGTCATTTATCCCACGGAATTAAAAGGAAACGGAACTGAAGAAAGCTTGGGATGTTTCCTATACTTTCATTGATATCGAAAACCGGGAACGTAGCAAAGCCTCGAGCAATCTAAACTACGCATGTAACCAAAGCAAAATAGTAACCCACAACACCCAAACGAGAACTCCGGATGAAGTTGAGAATTGAGAAGCTTACACCGAAGAGTTGATCGGCTTCGTTATAGTATTGCCGCGAGAGGTTGCGCATCTTGCCCGCAAGTCGAGCATTCTCCGTGCCTGCACCCATAAGAACCAAGGATATTATGGTCACCTCCACAACTGGCAAGCCATATATTCCAAAAATGTTCAAATTTAGGGATGCGGACATTCTACAACGAGCGCATACCCATGCCGCTTCCGAAACCGTTTCACTTCCGAGCCTTCTTTCTGCGCCCACGCCATTCACCTGCGAAAAATATCTAATTAGAAATAGGTGGAAAGAAAAAAGTTTACGAGTGTATACAGAAGAAATGGGTTAGAGTGGCCCATTCTGGACTCCAGCGTATGCGACGCCGTGGCTGTTCATTGTTACAATTCGAACGCTTGAATCGGCTCCGCGGATGCAATTTCCTGGAAGCGGCAATGCATGAAAATGTCGGTGATGAGGATTATTAACAAATTCAGAAAAATAACAAGCACAACAATGGTAATAGAGCAATTATTAACCCACACACCCACAAGAAACATCCATTCAGTTATCCTACGGAGTCAAAAGAAAACAAAACTGAATTAAGCACGGGAAGTTTCCTATACTTACATTGATATCGAAACCGGGAACAATGGTAAGGCACAGGAGCTAGTACGCCGATCGCCAAAAGTAGCAACGCCTCGAGAATTCAAAAACTACGCATATAACCAATCAAATTTAGTAACCCATACATCCAAACAAGAACACCAAATGAAGCTGAGAATTAAGAAGCTTACACCGAGGAGTTGATCAGCTTCCTTACAGTTTCTTCGCGAGAGGTTGCGTATCTTGCCCGTGAGTCGGGCATTCTTCGTGCCTGCTCCCATAAGACCCAAGGATATTATAGCCACTGCCACGACCGGCAAACCTTGTCTTCCGAAAATGATATAATTTAGGTATGCAGACATTGTACGAAAAACACATACCTGCGCAGCTTCCGCATCCGTATCCCTTCCGAGTCTCCTTTGCGCTCACGCCCTACACCTGTCAATAATATCAAATCAGAAACAGGTGGACAAGGAATAGTTTAGAAGTGAATATAGAAAAAATGGGTTAGAGTGGCTTATTTTGGACTCCAGCGTATGCAAAGCCTCGGCGGACTGCTACTCAAATTCGAACGCTTGAATCAGCTCCCACGACGCAGTCTCATTGGAGTGGCAATGCCTGTAGAAGCCAAGGGGAGTATTAGAAAATTGAAAAACGTTACAAGCACAAAAACGGCAATAAAGCAACATAAGCCCTTATAAAGAGTTTAAACAGATACAAGCGATGTTGGCTTACACTATCGCAACCATTATGACACGGCAGTTGACAATGCGAACCCATTAGAACGTTCCTGCAATGACACGGCAGAAATTGCATTAGCAGAATCTATTAATTCGTGCGAATCCAAAATCAACTTCGCAGGACAACATCATATGCTTCAATAACAAAGGTACGAACAACGAGTGCGGTATTGAAAGGTCCTTACCTCGAAGTACAGGTCCGAAGGGAGAAGAAAAAGGGATACCAACCCCGCTGCAGCACAATCGCTCTCATCGTTCGTGTTCTTGAAGGGGCTGTCAACGCTTCGGGTCCACCCGACTGGCCCGAGTAGACCCAACCATTTATAAAGGATCCGGTTCCATGATTATGTTGAAATAAATGATTGGGTCGGTTTCGGTTCTCGCCCCTCCCGAATCGATTCATTCCCAAAACCGATTATTTTGTTAGCCTCATATGTTATTTCCTTCCTTTTCTTATAATTTTTCTCTTATCATAAGTTTAAAGTGTCGAATCTGATAGATAGATAAATAAAGGTGTTTAACGTTTTAACATATAAGTAACTTACTATTTTTCTATCAATTTTATTAACGATATATGATTAAAGTTTAAATTTTAGTTCGCGATTTAAATAAGAAAAGTGGTCTTTTTAGCTTAAATGGTTTTGTTTCAAACCTATGTTATTGTTTCAACGTGTATTTTAGGTTAAAATGGACGGTTTTGGGTCTAAGATTTTGTCCCAATTAATGATCTGTTCGGGAGTGCTTCTACCTAGAACGTACTCGGATCCCACCCGTTGACAGCCCTATCTTGAATGGCAGCCAATTTCCGGTCGAGCCACCACTCAAAGCTTGATGACAAATAGTCAGTCACTTATCTGAAGGAATTAAAAGAAAATGGAAGTCCATTGAGCAAGGGATGTGTCTTGTATACTTACATTGTTATCGGAAACCGGAAACAATAGTATGGAGCGATAGTCGGAAAGCCCTCCCCAAAAGTAGCAACGCCTCGAGCAATCCAAACCAACAAATATAACCGGAGCAAATTAGTAAGCCATACACCCAAAAGAGGACACAGAATGAAGCGGAGAGTTGAGAAGCTTACACCGAAGATTGCACCAGCTTCCTTATAGTAAAGCCGTGAGAGCTTCCACAGCTTGCCTGCAAATCGAGCATTCTCCGTTCCTGCCCAGAGGAACCAAAGATATTACTCCACAACCGGCAAAGTTATATTCCAAAAGTGTTAAAATATAGGAATGCAGACATTCTACAACAATCACATGCCTGTGCCGCTTCCGAATCCGTATCACTTCCGAATCTCCTTTCCGTACCCACGCCATTCACCTGTCAAGAATATCTAATCAGAAACAGGCGGAGAAATAAAAAGTCTAAGAGTGAATAAAGAGGTTAAAGTTGCTCATTCTGGACTCCAGCGTAAGAGAGGCTTTGGCTGATCACTGCTGCAATTCGAACGTTTGAATCATCTCCGCCGATGCAATCTCCTGAAAGTGGCAATGCGTGAATGTGTCAGTCATGAGGATTATTAATAAATTAATTAAAGTTACAAGCAAAACAACAGCAATTGAGCAGTTAGTAACCCACACACCCACGACAACATCAAGTCATTTATCCCACGGAATTAAAAGGAAACGGAACTGAAGAAAGCTTGGGATGTTTCCTATACTTTCATTGATATCGAAAACCGGGAACGTAGCAAAGCCTCGAGCAATCTAAACTACGCATGTAACCAAAGCAAAATAGTAACCCACAACACCCAAACGAGAACTCCGGATGAAGTTGAGAATTGAGAAGCTTACACCGAAGAGTTGATCGGCTTCGTTATAGTATTGCCGCGAGAGGTTGCGCATCTTGCCCGCAAGTCGAGCATTCTCCGTGCCTGCACCCATAAGAACCAAGGATATTATGGTCACCTCCACAACTGGCAAGCCATATATTCCAAAAATGTTCAAATTTAGGGATGCGGACATTCTACAACGAGCGCATACCCATGCCGCTTCCGAAACCGTTTCACTTCCGAGCCTTCTTTCTGCGCCCACGCCATTCACCTGCGAAAAATATCTAATTAGAAATAGGTGGAAAGAAAAAAGTTTACGAGTGTATACAGAAGAAATGGGTTAGAGTGGCCCATTCTGGACTCCAGCGTATGCGACGCCGTGGCTGTTCATTGTTACAATTCGAACGCTTGAATCGGCTCCGCGGATGCAATTTCCTGGAAGCGGCAATGCATGAAAATGTCGGTGATGAGGATTATTAACAAATTCAGAAAAATAACAAGCACAACAATGGTAATAGAGCAATTATTAACCCACACACCCACAAGAAACATCCATTCAGTTATCCTACGGAGTCAAAAGAAAACAAAACTGAATTAAGCACGGGAAGTTTCCTATACTTACATTGATATCGAAACCGGGAACAATGGTAAGGCACAGGAGCTAGTACGCCGATCGCCAAAAGTAGCAACGCCTCGAGAATTCAAAAACTACGCATATAACCAATCAAATTTAGTAACCCATACATCCAAACAAGAACACCAAATGAAGCTGAGAATTAAGAAGCTTACACCGAGGAGTTGATCAGCTTCCTTACAGTTTCTTCGCGAGAGGTTGCGTATCTTGCCCGTGAGTCGGGCATTCTTCGTGCCTGCTCCCATAAGACCCAAGGATATTATAGCCACTGCCACGACCGGCAAACCTTGTCTTCCGAAAATGATATAATTTAGGTATGCAGACATTGTACGAAAAACACATACCTGCGCAGCTTCCGCATCCGTATCCCTTCCGAGTCTCCTTTGCGCTCACGCCCTACACCTGTCAATAATATCAAATCAGAAACAGGTGGACAAGGAATAGTTTAGAAGTGAATATAGAAAAAATGGGTTAGAGTGGCTTATTTTGGACTCCAGCGTATGCAAAGCCTCGGCGGACTGCTACTCAAATTCGAACGCTTGAATCAGCTCCCACGACGCAGTCTCATTGGAGTGGCAATGCCTGTAGAAGCCAAGGGGAGTATTAGAAAATTGAAAAACGTTACAAGCACAAAAACGGCAATAAAGCAACATAAGCCCTTATAAAGAGTTTAAACAGATACAAGCGATGTTGGCTTACACTATCGCAACCATTATGACACGGCAGTTGACAATGCGAACCCATTAGAACGTTCCTGCATTGACACGGCAGAAATTGCATTAGCAGAATCTATTAATTCGTGCGAATCCAAAATCAACTTCGCAGGACAACATCATATGCTTCAATAACAAAGGTACGAACAACGAGTGCGGTATTGAAAGGTCCTTACCTCGAAGTACAGGTCCGAAGGGAGAAGAAAAAGGGATACCAACCCCGCTGCAGCACAATCGCTCTCATCGTTCGTGTTCTTGAAGGGGCTGTCAACGCTTCGGGTCCACCCGACTGGCCCGAGTAGACCCAACCATTTATAAAGGATCCGGTTCCATGATTATGTTGAAATAAATGATTGGGTCGGTTTCGGTTCTCGCCCCTCCCGAATCGATTCATTCCCAAAACCGATTATTTTGTTAGCCTCATATGTTATTTCCTTCCTTTTCTTATAATTTTTCTCTTATCATAAGTTTAAAGTGTCGAATCTGATAGATAGATAAATAAAGGTGTTTAACGTTTTAACATATAAGTAACTTACTATTTTTCTATCAATTTTATTAACGATATATGATTAAAGTTTAAATTTTAGTTCGCGATTTAAATAAGAAAAGTGGTCTTTTTAGCTTAAATGGTTTTGTTTCAAACCTATGTTATTGTTTCAACGTGTATTTTAGGTTAAAATGGACGGTTTTGGGTCTAAGATTTTGTCCCAATTAATGATCTGTTCGGGAGTGCTTCTACCTAGAACGTACTCGGATCCCACCCGTTGACAGCCCTATCTTGAATGGCAGCCAATTTCCGGTCGAGCCACCACTCAAAGCTTGATGACAAATAGTCAGTCACTTATCTGAAGGAATTAAAAGAAAATGGAAGTCCATTGAGCAAGGGATGTGTCTTGTATACTTACATTGTTATCGGAAACCGGAAACAATAGTATGGAGCGATAGTCGGAAAGCCCTCCCCAAAAGTAGCAACGCCTCGAGCAATCCAAACCAACAAATATAACCGGAGCAAATTAGTAAGCCATACACCCAAAAGAGGACACAGAATGAAGCGGAGAGTTGAGAAGCTTACACCGAAGATTGCACCAGCTTCCTTATAGTAAAGCCGTGAGAGCTTCCACAGCTTGCCTGCAAATCGAGCATTCTCCGTTCCTGCCCAGAGGAACCAAAGATATTACTCCACAACCGGCAAAGTTATATTCCAAAAGTGTTAAAATATAGGAATGCAGACATTCTACAACAATCACATGCCTGTGCCGCTTCCGAATCCGTATCACTTCCGAATCTCCTTTCCGTACCCACGCCATTCACCTGTCAAGAATATCTAATCAGAAACAGGCGGAGAAATAAAAAGTCTAAGAGTGAATAAAGAGGTTAAAGTTGCTCATTCTGGACTCCAGCGTAAGAGAGGCTTTGGCTGATCACTGCTGCAATTCGAACGTTTGAATCATCTCCGCCGATGCAATCTCCTGAAAGTGGCAATGCGTGAATGTGTCAGTCATGAGGATTATTAATAAATTAATTAAAGTTACAAGCAAAACAACAGCAATTGAGCAGTTAGTAACCCACACACCCACGACAACATCAAGTCATTTATCCCACGGAATTAAAAGGAAACGGAACTGAAGAAAGCTTGGGATGTTTCCTATACTTTCATTGATATCGAAAACCGGGAACGTAGCAAAGCCTCGAGCAATCTAAACTACGCATGTAACCAAAGCAAAATAGTAACCCACAACACCCAAACGAGAACTCCGGATGAAGTTGAGAATTGAGAAGCTTACACCGAAGAGTTGATCGGCTTCGTTATAGTATTGCCGCGAGAGGTTGCGCATCTTGCCCGCAAGTCGAGCATTCTCCGTGCCTGCACCCATAAGAACCAAGGATATTATGGTCACCTCCACAACTGGCAAGCCATATATTCCAAAAATGTTCAAATTTAGGGATGCGGACATTCTACAACGAGCGCATACCCATGCCGCTTCCGAAACCGTTTCACTTCCGAGCCTTCTTTCTGCGCCCACGCCATTCACCTGCGAAAAATATCTAATTAGAAATAGGTGGAAAGAAAAAAGTTTACGAGTGTATACAGAAGAAATGGGTTAGAGTGGCCCATTCTGGACTCCAGCGTATGCGACGCCGTGGCTGTTCATTGTTACAATTCGAACGCTTGAATCGGCTCCGCGGATGCAATTTCCTGGAAGCGGCAATGCATGAAAATGTCGGTGATGAGGATTATTAACAAATTCAGAAAAATAACAAGCACAACAATGGTAATAGAGCAATTATTAACCCACACACCCACAAGAAACATCCATTCAGTTATCCTACGGAGTCAAAAGAAAACAAAACTGAATTAAGCACGGGAAGTTTCCTATACTTACATTGATATCGAAACCGGGAACAATGGTAAGGCACAGGAGCTAGTACGCCGATCGCCAAAAGTAGCAACGCCTCGAGAATTCAAAAACTACGCATATAACCAATCAAATTTAGTAACCCATACATCCAAACAAGAACACCAAATGAAGCTGAGAATTAAGAAGCTTACACCGAGGAGTTGATCAGCTTCCTTACAGTTTCTTCGCGAGAGGTTGCGTATCTTGCCCGTGAGTCGGGCATTCTTCGTGCCTGCTCCCATAAGACCCAAGGATATTATAGCCACTGCCACGACCGGCAAACCTTGTCTTCCGAAAATGATATAATTTAGGTATGCAGACATTGTACGAAAAACACATACCTGCGCAGCTTCCGCATCCGTATCCCTTCCGAGTCTCCTTTGCGCTCACGCCCTACACCTGTCAATAATATCAAATCAGAAACAGGTGGACAAGGAATAGTTTAGAAGTGAATATAGAAAAAATGGGTTAGAGTGGCTTATTTTGGACTCCAGCGTATGCAAAGCCTCGGCGGACTGCTACTCAAATTCGAACGCTTGAATCAGCTCCCACGACGCAGTCTCATTGGAGTGGCAATGCCTGTAGAAGCCAAGGGGAGTATTAGAAAATTGAAAAACGTTACAAGCACAAAAACGGCAATAAAGCAACATAAGCCCTTATAAAGAGTTTAAACAGATACAAGCGATGTTGGCTTACACTATCGCAACCATTATGACACGGCAGTTGACAATGCGAACCCATTAGAACGTTCCTGCAATGACACGGCAGAAATTGCATTAGCAGAATCTATTAATTCGTGCGAATCCAAAATCAACTTCGCAGGACAACATCATATGCTTCAATAACAAAGGTACGAACAACGAGTGCGGTATTGAAAGGTCCTTACCTCGAAGTACAGGTCCGAAGGGAGAAGAAAAAGGGATACCAACCCCGCTGCAGCACAATCGCTCTCATCGTTCGTGTTCTTGAAGGGGCTGTCAACGCTTCGGGTCCACCCGACTGGCCCGAGTAGACCCAACCATTTATAAAGGATCCGGTTCCATGATTATGTTGAAATAAATGATTGGGTCGGTTTCGGTTCTCGCCCCTCCCGAATCGATTCATTCCCAAAACCGATTATTTTGTTAGCCTCATATGTTATTTCCTTCCTTTTCTTATAATTTTTCTCTTATCATAAGTTTAAAGTGTCGAATCTGATAGATAGATAAATAAAGGTGTTTAACGTTTTAACATATAAGTAACTTACTATTTTTCTATCAATTTTATTAACGATATATGATTAAAGTTTAAATTTTAGTTCGCGATTTAAATAAGAAAAGTGGTCTTTTTAGCTTAAATGGTTTTGTTTCAAACCTATGTTATTGTTTCAACGTGTATTTTAGGTTAAAATGGACGGTTTTGGGTCTAAGATTTTGTCCCAATTAATGATCTGTTCGGGAGTGCTTCTACCTAGAACGTACTCGGATCCCACCCGTTGACAGCCCTATCTTGAATGGCAGCCAATTTCCGGTCGAGCCACCACTCAAAGCTTGATGACAAATAGTCAGTCACTTATCTGAAGGAATTAAAAGAAAATGGAAGTCCATTGAGCAAGGGATGTGTCTTGTATACTTACATTGTTATCGGAAACCGGAAACAATAGTATGGAGCGATAGTCGGAAAGCCCTCCCCAAAAGTAGCAACGCCTCGAGCAATCCAAACCAACAAATATAACCGGAGCAAATTAGTAAGCCATACACCCAAAAGAGGACACAGAATGAAGCGGAGAGTTGAGAAGCTTACACCGAAGATTGCACCAGCTTCCTTATAGTAAAGCCGTGAGAGCTTCCACAGCTTGCCTGCAAATCGAGCATTCTCCGTTCCTGCCCAGAGGAACCAAAGATATTACTCCACAACCGGCAAAGTTATATTCCAAAAGTGTTAAAATATAGGAATGCAGACATTCTACAACAATCACATGCCTGTGCCGCTTCCGAATCCGTATCACTTCCGAATCTCCTTTCCGTACCCACGCCATTCACCTGTCAAGAATATCTAATCAGAAACAGGCGGAGAAATAAAAAGTCTAAGAGTGAATAAAGAGGTTAAAGTTGCTCATTCTGGACTCCAGCGTAAGAGAGGCTTTGGCTGATCACTGCTGCAATTCGAACGTTTGAATCATCTCCGCCGATGCAATCTCCTGAAAGTGGCAATGCGTGAATGTGTCAGTCATGAGGATTATTAATAAATTAATTAAAGTTACAAGCAAAACAACAGCAATTGAGCAGTTAGTAACCCACACACCCACGACAACATCAAGTCATTTATCCCACGGAATTAAAAGGAAACGGAACTGAAGAAAGCTTGGGATGTTTCCTATACTTTCATTGATATCGAAAACCGGGAACGTAGCAAAGCCTCGAGCAATCTAAACTACGCATGTAACCAAAGCAAAATAGTAACCCACAACACCCAAACGAGAACTCCGGATGAAGTTGAGAATTGAGAAGCTTACACCGAAGAGTTGATCGGCTTCGTTATAGTATTGCCGCGAGAGGTTGCGCATCTTGCCCGCAAGTCGAGCATTCTCCGTGCCTGCACCCATAAGAACCAAGGATATTATGGTCACCTCCACAACTGGCAAGCCATATATTCCAAAAATGTTCAAATTTAGGGATGCGGACATTCTACAACGAGCGCATACCCATGCCGCTTCCGAAACCGTTTCACTTCCGAGCCTTCTTTCTGCGCCCACGCCATTCACCTGCGAAAAATATCTAATTAGAAATAGGTGGAAAGAAAAAAGTTTACGAGTGTATACAGAAGAAATGGGTTAGAGTGGGCCATTCTGGACTCCAGCGTATGCGACGCCGTGGCTGTTCATTGTTACAATTCGAACGCTTGAATCGGCTCCGCGGATGCAATTTCCTGGAAGCGGCAATGCATGAAAATGTCGGTGATGAGGATTATTAACAAATTCAGAAAAATAACAAGCACAACAATGGTAATAGAGCAATTATTAACCCACACACCCACAAGAAACATCCATTCAGTTATCCTACGGAGTCAAAAGAAAACAAAACTGAATTAAGCACGGGAAGTTTCCTATACTTACATTGATATCGAAACCGGGAACAATGGTAAGGCACAGGAGCTAGTACGCCGATCGCCAAAAGTAGCAACGCCTCGAGAATTCAAAAACTACGCATATAACCAATCAAATTTAGTAACCCATACATCCAAACAAGAACACCAAATGAAGCTGAGAATTAAGAAGCTTACACCGAGGAGTTGATCAGCTTCCTTACAGTTTCTTCGCGAGAGGTTGCGTATCTTGCCCGTGAGTCGGGCATTCTTCGTGCCTGCTCCCATAAGACCCAAGGATATTATAGCCACTGCCACGACCGGCAAACCTTGTCTTCCGAAAATGATATAATTTAGGTATGCAGACATTGTACGAAAAACACATACCTGCGCAGCTTCCGCATCCGTATCCCTTCCGAGTCTCCTTTGCGCTCACGCCCTACACCTGTCAATAATATCAAATCAGAAACAGGTGGACAAGGAATAGTTTAGAAGTGAATATAGAAAAAATGGGTTAGAGTGGCTTATTTTGGACTCCAGCGTATGCAAAGCCTCGGCGGACTGCTACTCAAATTCGAACGCTTGAATCAGCTCCCACGACGCAGTCTCATTGGAGTGGCAATGCCTGTAGAAGCCAAGGGGAGTATTAGAAAATTGAAAAACGTTACAAGCACAAAAACGGCAATAAAGCAACATAAGCCCTTATAAAGAGTTTAAACAGATACAAGCGATGTTGGCTTACACTATCGCAACCATTATGACACGGCAGTTGACAATGCGAACCCATTAGAACGTTCCTGCAATGACACGGCAGAAATTGCATTAGCAGAATCTATTAATTCGTGCGAATCCAAAATCAACTTCGCAGGACAACATCATATGCTTCAATAACAAAGGTACGAACAACGAGTGCGGTATTGAAAGGTCCTTACCTCGAAGTACAGGTCCGAAGGGAGAAGAAAAAGGGATACCAACCCCGCTGCAGCACAATCGCTCTCATCGTTCGTGTTCTTGAAGGGGCTGTCAACGCTTCGGGTCCACCCGACTGGCCCGAGTAGACCCAACCATTTATAAAGGATCCGGTTCCATGATTATGTTGAAATAAATGATTGGGTCGGTTTCGGTTCTCGCCCCTCCCGAATCGATTCATTCCCAAAACCGATTATTTTGTTAGCCTCATATGTTATTTCCTTCCTTTTCTTATAATTTTTCTCTTATCATAAGTTTAAAGTGTCGAATCTGATAGATAGATAAATAAAGGTGTTTAACGTTTTAACATATAAGTAACTTACTATTTTTCTATCAATTTTATTAACGATATATGATTAAAGTTTAAATTTTAGTTCGCGATTTAAATAAGAAAAGTGGTCTTTTTAGCTTAAATGGTTTTGTTTCAAACCTATGTTATTGTTTCAACGTGTATTTTAGGTTAAAATGGACGGTTTTGGGTCTAAGATTTTGTCCCAATTAATGATCTGTTCGGGAGTGCTTCTACCTAGAACGTACTCGGATCCCACCCGTTGACAGCCCTATCTTGAATGGCAGCCAATTTCCGGTCGAGCCACCACTCAAAGCTTGATGACAAATAGTCAGTCACTTATCTGAAGGAATTAAAAGAAAATGGAAGTCCATTGAGCAAGGGATGTGTCTTGTATACTTACATTGTTATCGGAAACCGGAAACAATAGTATGGAGCGATAGTCGGAAAGCCCTCCCCAAAAGTAGCAACGCCTCGAGCAATCCAAACCAACAAATATAACCGGAGCAAATTAGTAAGCCATACACCCAAAAGAGGACACAGAATGAAGCGGAGAGTTGAGAAGCTTACACCGAAGATTGCACCAGCTTCCTTATAGTAAAGCCGTGAGAGCTTCCACAGCTTGCCTGCAAATCGAGCATTCTCCGTTCCTGCCCAGAGGAACCAAAGATATTACTCCACAACCGGCAAAGTTATATTCCAAAAGTGTTAAAATATAGGAATGCAGACATTCTACAACAATCACATGCCTGTGCCGCTTCCGAATCCGTATCACTTCCGAATCTCCTTTCCGTACCCACGCCATTCACCTGTCAAGAATATCTAATCAGAAACAGGCGGAGAAATAAAAAGTCTAAGAGTGAATAAAGAGGTTAAAGTTGCTCATTCTGGACTCCAGCGTAAGAGAGGCTTTGGCTGATCACTGCTGCAATTCGAACGTTTGAATCATCTCCGCCGATGCAATCTCCTGAAAGTGGCAATGCGTGAATGTGTCAGTCATGAGGATTATTAATAAATTAATTAAAGTTACAAGCAAAACAACAGCAATTGAGCAGTTAGTAACCCACACACCCACGACAACATCAAGTCATTTATCCCACGGAATTAAAAGGAAACGGAACTGAAGAAAGCTTGGGATGTTTCCTATACTTTCATTGATATCGAAAACCGGGAACGTAGCAAAGCCTCGAGCAATCTAAACTACGCATGTAACCAAAGCAAAATAGTAACCCACAACACCCAAACGAGAACTCCGGATGAAGTTGAGAATTGAGAAGCTTACACCGAAGAGTTGATCGGCTTCGTTATAGTATTGCCGCGAGAGGTTGCGCATCTTGCCCGCAAGTCGAGCATTCTCCGTGCCTGCACCCATAAGAACCAAGGATATTATGGTCACCTCCACAACTGGCAAGCCATATATTCCAAAAATGTTCAAATTTAGGGATGCGGACATTCTACAACGAGCGCATACCCATGCCGCTTCCGAAACCGTTTCACTTCCGAGCCTTCTTTCTGCGCCCACGCCATTCACCTGCGAAAAATATCTAATTAGAAATAGGTGGAAAGAAAAAAGTTTACGAGTGTATACAGAAGAAATGGGTTAGAGTGGGCCATTCTGGACTCCAGCGTATGCGACGCCGTGGCTGTTCATTGTTACAATTCGAACGCTTGAATCGGCTCCGCGGATGCAATTTCCTGGAAGCGGCAATGCATGAAAATGTCGGTGATGAGGATTATTAACAAATTCAGAAAAATAACAAGCACAACAATGGTAATAGAGCAATTATTAACCCACACACCCACAAGAAACATCCATTCAGTTATCCTACGGAGTCAAAAGAAAACAAAACTGAATTAAGCACGGGAAGTTTCCTATACTTACATTGATATCGAAACCGGGAACAATGGTAAGGCACAGGAGCTAGTACGCCGATCGCCAAAAGTAGCAACGCCTCGAGAATTCAAAAACTACGCATATAACCAATCAAATTTAGTAACCCATACATCCAAACAAGAACACCAAATGAAGCTGAGAATTAAGAAGCTTACACCGAGGAGTTGATCAGCTTCCTTACAGTTTCTTCGCGAGAGGTTGCGTATCTTGCCCGTGAGTCGGGCATTCTTCGTGCCTGCTCCCATAAGACCCAAGGATATTATAGCCACTGCCACGACCGGCAAACCTTGTCTTCCGAAAATGATATAATTTAGGTATGCAGACATTGTACGAAAAACACATACCTGCGCAGCTTCCGCATCCGTATCCCTTCCGAGTCTCCTTTGCGCTCACGCCCTACACCTGTCAATAATATCAAATCAGAAACAGGTGGACAAGGAATAGTTTAGAAGTGAATATAGAAAAAATGGGTTAGAGTGGCTTATTTTGGACTCCAGCGTATGCAAAGCCTCGGCGGACTGCTACTCAAATTCGAACGCTTGAATCAGCTCCCACGACGCAGTCTCATTGGAGTGGCAATGCCTGTAGAAGCCAAGGGGAGTATTAGAAAATTGAAAAACGTTACAAGCACAAAAACGGCAATAAAGCAACATAAGCCCTTATAAAGAGTTTAAACAGATACAAGCGATGTTGGCTTACACTATCGCAACCATTATGACACGGCAGTTGACAATGCGAACCCATTAGAACGTTCCTGCAATGACACGGCAGAAATTGCATTAGCAGAATCTATTAATTCGTGCGAATCCAAAATCAACTTCGCAGGACAACATCATATGCTTCAATAACAAAGGTACGAACAACGAGTGCGGTATTGAAAGGTCCTTACCTCGAAGTACAGGTCCGAAGGGAGAAGAAAAAGGGATACCAACCCCGCTGCAGCACAATCGCTCTCATCGTTCGTGTTCTTGAAGGGGCTGTCAACGCTTCGGGTCCACCCGACTGGCCCGAGTAGACCCAACCATTTATAAAGGATCCGGTTCCATGATTATGTTGAAATAAATGATTGGGTCGGTTTCGGTTCTCGCCCCTCCCGAATCGATTCATTCCCAAAACCGATTATTTTGTTAGCCTCATATGTTATTTCCTTCCTTTTCTTATAATTTTTCTCTTATCATAAGTTTAAAGTGTCGAATCTGATAGATAGATAAATAAAGGTGTTTAACGTTTTAACATATAAGTAACTTACTATTTTTCTATCAATTTTATTAACGATATATGATTAAAGTTTAAATTTTAGTTCGCGATTTAAATAAGAAAAGTGGTCTTTTTAGCTTAAATGGTTTTGTTTCAAACCTATGTTATTGTTTCAACGTGTATTTTAGGTTAAAATGGACGGTTTTGGGTCTAAGATTTTGTCCCAATTAATGATCTGTTCGGGAGTGCTTCTACCTAGAACGTACTCGGATCCCACCCGTTGACAGCCCTATCTTGAATGGCAGCCAATTTCCGGTCGAGCCACCACTCAAAGCTTGATGACAAATAGTCAGTCACTTATCTGAAGGAATTAAAAGAAAATGGAAGTCCATTGAGCAAGGGATGTGTCTTGTATACTTACATTGTTATCGGAAACCGGAAACAATAGTATGGAGCGATAGTCGGAAAGCCCTCCCCAAAAGTAGCAACGCCTCGAGCAATCCAAACCAACAAATATAACCGGAGCAAATTAGTAAGCCATACACCCAAAAGAGGACACAGAATGAAGCGGAGAGTTGAGAAGCTTACACCGAAGATTGCACCAGCTTCCTTATAGTAAAGCCGTGAGAGCTTCCACAGCTTGCCTGCAAATCGAGCATTCTCCGTTCCTGCCCAGAGGAACCAAAGATATTACTCCACAACCGGCAAAGTTATATTCCAAAAGTGTTAAAATATAGGAATGCAGACATTCTACAACAATCACATGCCTGTGCCGCTTCCGAATCCGTATCACTTCCGAATCTCCTTTCCGTACCCACGCCATTCACCTGTCAAGAATATCTAATCAGAAACAGGCGGAGAAATAAAAAGTCTAAGAGTGAATAAAGAGGTTAAAGTTGCTCATTCTGGACTCCAGCGTAAGAGAGGCTTTGGCTGATCACTGCTGCAATTCGAACGTTTGAATCATCTCCGCCGATGCAATCTCCTGAAAGTGGCAATGCGTGAATGTGTCAGTCATGAGGATTATTAATAAATTAATTAAAGTTACAAGCAAAACAACAGCAATTGAGCAGTTAGTAACCCACACACCCACGACAACATCAAGTCATTTATCCCACGGAATTAAAAGGAAACGGAACTGAAGAAAGCTTGGGATGTTTCCTATACTTTCATTGATATCGAAAACCGGGAACGTAGCAAAGCCTCGAGCAATCTAAACTACGCATGTAACCAAAGCAAAATAGTAACCCACAACACCCAAACGAGAACTCCGGATGAAGTTGAGAATTGAGAAGCTTACACCGAAGAGTTGATCGGCTTCGTTATAGTATTGCCGCGAGAGGTTGCGCATCTTGCCCGCAAGTCGAGCATTCTCCGTGCCTGCACCCATAAGAACCAAGGATATTATGGTCACCTCCACAACTGGCAAGCCATATATTCCAAAAATGTTCAAATTTAGGGATGCGGACATTCTACAACGAGCGCATACCCATGCCGCTTCCGAAACCGTTTCACTTCCGAGCCTTCTTTCTGCGCCCACGCCATTCACCTGCGAAAAATATCTAATTAGAAATAGGTGGAAAGAAAAAAGTTTACGAGTGTATACAGAAGAAATGGGTTAGAGTGGCCCATTCTGGACTCCAGCGTATGCGACGCCGTGGCTGTTCATTGTTACAATTCGAACGCTTGAATCGGCTCCGCGGATGCAATTTCCTGGAAGCGGCAATGCATGAAAATGCCGGTGATGAGGATTATTAACAAATTCAGAAAAATAACAAGCACAACAATGGTAATAGAGCAATTATTAACCCACACACCCACAAGAAACATCCATTCAGTTATCCTACGGAGTCAAAAGAAAACAAAACTGAATTAAGCACGGGAAGTTTCCTATACTTACATTGATATCGAAACCGGGAACAATGGTAAGGCACAGGAGCTAGTACGCCGATCGCCAAAAGTAGCAACGCCTCGAGAATTCAAAAACTACGCATATAACCAATCAAATTTAGTAACCCATACATCCAAACAAGAACACCAAATGAAGCTGAGAATTAAGAAGCTTACACCGAGGAGTTGATCAGCTTCCTTACAGTTTCTTCGCGAGAGGTTGCGTATCTTGCCCGTGAGTCGGGCATTCTTCGTGCCTGCTCCCATAAGACCCAAGGATATTATAGCCACTGCCACGACCGGCAAACCTTGTCTTCCGAAAATGATATAATTTAGGTATGCAGACATTGTACGAAAAACACATACCTGCGCAGCTTCCGCATCCGTATCCCTTCCGAGTCTCCTTTGCGCTCACGCCCTACACCTGTCAATAATATCAAATCAGAAACAGGTGGACAAGGAATAGTTTAGAAGTGAATATAGAAAAAATGGGTTAGAGTGGCTTATTTTGGACTCCAGCGTATGCAAAGCCTCGGCGGACTGCTACTCAAATTCGAACGCTTGAATCAGCTCCCACGACGCAGTCTCATTGGAGTGGCAATGCCTGTAGAAGCCAAGGGGAGTATTAGAAAATTGAAAAACGTTACAAGCACAAAAACGGCAATAAAGCAACATAAGCCCTTATAAAGAGTTTAAACAGATACAAGCGATGTTGGCTTACACTATCGCAACCATTATGACACGGCAGTTGACAATGCGAACCCATTAGAACGTTCCTGCAATGACACGGCAGAAATTGCATTAGCAGAATCTATTAATTCGTGCGAATCCAAAATCAACTTCGCAGGACAACATCATATGCTTCAATAACAAAGGTACGAACAACGAGTGCGGTATTGAAAGGTCCTTACCTCGAAGTACAGGTCCGAAGGGAGAAGAAAAAGGGATACCAACCCCGCTGCAGCACAATCGCTCTCATCGTTCGTGTTCTTGAAGGGGCTGTCAACGCTTCGGGTCCACCCGACTGGCCCGAGTAGACCCAACCATTTATAAAGGATCCGGTTCCATGATTATGTTGAAATAAATGATTGGGTCGGTTTCGGTTCTCGCCCCTCCCGAATCGATTCATTCCCAAAACCGATTATTTTGTTAGCCTCATATGTTATTTCCTTCCTTTTCTTATAATTTTTCTCTTATCATAAGTTTAAAGTGTCGAATCTGATAGATAGATAAATAAAGGTGTTTAACGTTTTAACATATAAGTAACTTACTATTTTTCTATCAATTTTATTAACGATATATGATTAAAGTTTAAATTTTAGTTCGCGATTTAAATAAGAAAAGTGGTCTTTTTAGCTTAAATGGTTTTGTTTCAAACCTATGTTATTGTTTCAACGTGTATTTTAGGTTAAAATGGACGGTTTTGGGTCTAAGATTTTGTCCCAATTAATGATCTGTTCGGGAGTGCTTCTACCTAGAACGTACTCGGATCCCACCCGTTGACAGCCCTATCTTGAATGGCAGCCAATTTCCGGTCGAGCCACCACTCAAAGCTTGATGACAAATAGTCAGTCACTTATCTGAAGGAATTAAAAGAAAATGGAAGTCCATTGAGCAAGGGATGTGTCTTGTATACTTACATTGTTATCGGAAACCGGAAACAATAGTATGGAGCGATAGTCGGAAAGCCCTCCCCAAAAGTAGCAACGCCTCGAGCAATCCAAACCAACAAATATAACCGGAGCAAATTAGTAAGCCATACACCCAAAAGAGGACACAGAATGAAGCGGAGAGTTGAGAAGCTTACACCGAAGATTGCACCAGCTTCCTTATAGTAAAGCCGTGAGAGCTTCCACAGCTTGCCTGCAAATCGAGCATTCTCCGTTCCTGCCCAGAGGAACCAAAGATATTACTCCACAACCGGCAAAGTTATATTCCAAAAGTGTTAAAATATAGGAATGCAGACATTCTACAACAATCACATGCCTGTGCCGCTTCCGAATCCGTATCACTTCCGAATCTCCTTTCCGTACCCACGCCATTCACCTGTCAAGAATATCTAATCAGAAACAGGCGGAGAAATAAAAAGTCTAAGAGTGAATAAAGAGGTTAAAGTTGCTCATTCTGGACTCCAGCGTAAGAGAGGCTTTGGCTGATCACTGCTGCAATTCGAACGTTTGAATCATCTCCGCCGATGCAATCTCCTGAAAGTGGCAATGCGTGAATGTGTCAGTCATGAGGATTATTAATAAATTAATTAAAGTTACAAGCAAAACAACAGCAATTGAGCAGTTAGTAACCCACACACCCACGACAACATCAAGTCATTTATCCCACGGAATTAAAAGGAAACGGAACTGAAGAAAGCTTGGGATGTTTCCTATACTTTCATTGATATCGAAAACCGGGAACGTAGCAAAGCCTCGAGCAATCTAAACTACGCATGTAACCAAAGCAAAATAGTAACCCACAACACCCAAACGAGAACTCCGGATGAAGTTGAGAATTGAGAAGCTTACACCGAAGAGTTGATCGGCTTCGTTATAGTATTGCCGCGAGAGGTTGCGCATCTTGCCCGCAAGTCGAGCATTCTCCGTGCCTGCACCCATAAGAACCAAGGATATTATGGTCACCTCCACAACTGGCAAGCCATATATTCCAAAAATGTTCAAATTTAGGGATGCGGACATTCTACAACGAGCGCATACCCATGCCGCTTCCGAAACCGTTTCACTTCCGAGCCTTCTTTCTGCGCCCACGCCATTCACCTGCGAAAAATATCTAATTAGAAATAGGTGGAAAGAAAAAAGTTTACGAGTGTATACAGAAGAAATGGGTTAGAGTGGGCCATTCTGGACTCCAGCGTATGCGACGCCGTGGCTGTTCATTGTTACAATTCGAACGCTTGAATCGGCTCCGCGGATGCAATTTCCTGGAAGCGGCAATGCATGAAAATGTCGGTGATGAGGATTATTAACAAATTCAGAAAAATAACAAGCACAACAATGGTAATAGAGCAATTATTAACCCACACACCCACAAGAAACATCCATTCAGTTATCCTACGGAGTCAAAAGAAAACAAAACTGAATTAAGCACGGGAAGTTTCCTATACTTACATTGATATCGAAACCGGGAACAATGGTAAGGCACAGGAGCTAGTACGCCGATCGCCAAAAGTAGCAACGCCTCGAGAATTCAAAAACTACGCATATAACCAATCAAATTTAGTAACCCATACATCCAAACAAGAACACCAAATGAAGCTGAGAATTAAGAAGCTTACACCGAGGAGTTGATCAGCTTCCTTACAGTTTCTTCGCGAGAGGTTGCGTATCTTGCCCGTGAGTCGGGCATTCTTCGTGCCTGCTCCCATAAGACCCAAGGATATTATAGCCACTGCCACGACCGGCAAACCTTGTCTTCCGAAAATGATATAATTTAGGTATGCAGACATTGTACGAAAAACACATACCTGCGCAGCTTCCGCATCCGTATCCCTTCCGAGTCTCCTTTGCGCTCACGCCCTACACCTGTCAATAATATCAAATCAGAAACAGGTGGACAAGGAATAGTTTAGAAGTGAATATAGAAAAAATGGGTTAGAGTGGCTTATTTTGGACTCCAGCGTATGCAAAGCCTCGGCGGACTGCTACTCAAATTCGAACGCTTGAATCAGCTCCCACGACGCAGTCTCATTGGAGTGGCAATGCCTGTAGAAGCCAAGGGGAGTATTAGAAAATTGAAAAACGTTACAAGCACAAAAACGGCAATAAAGCAACATAAGCCCTTATAAAGAGTTTAAACAGATACAAGCGATGTTGGCTTACACTATCGCAACCATTATGACACGGCAGTTGACAATGCGAACCCATTAGAACGTTCCTGCATTGACACGGCAGAAATTGCATTAGCAGAATCTATTAATTCGTGCGAATCCAAAATCAACTTCGCAGGACAACATCATATGCTTCAATAACAAAGGTACGAACAACGAGTGCGGTATTGAAAGGTCCTTACCTCGAAGTACAGGTCCGAAGGGAGAAGAAAAAGGGATACCAACCCCGCTGCAGCACAATCGCTCTCATCGTTCGTGTTCTTGAAGGGGCTGTCAACGCTTCGGGTCCACCCGACTGGCCCGAGTAGACCCAACCATTTATAAAGGATCCGGTTCCATGATTATGTTGAAATAAATGATTGGGTCGGTTTCGGTTCTCGCCCCTCCCGAATCGATTCATTCCCAAAACCGATTATTTTGTTAGCCTCATATGTTATTTCCTTCCTTTTCTTATAATTTTTCTCTTATCATAAGTTTAAAGTGTCGAATCTGATAGATAGATAAATAAAGGTGTTTAACGTTTTAACATATAAGTAACTTACTATTTTTCTATCAATTTTATTAACGATATATGATTAAAGTTTAAATTTTAGTTCGCGATTTAAATAAGAAAAGTGGTCTTTTTAGCTTAAATGGTTTTGTTTCAAACCTATGTTATTGTTTCAACGTGTATTTTAGGTTAAAATGGACGGTTTTGGGTCTAAGATTTTGTCCCAATTAATGATCTGTTCGGGAGTGCTTCTACCTAGAACGTACTCGGATCCCACCCGTTGACAGCCCTATCTTGAATGGCAGCCAATTTCCGGTCGAGCCACCACTCAAAGCTTGATGACAAATAGTCAGTCACTTATCTGAAGGAATTAAAAGAAAATGGAAGTCCATTGAGCAAGGGATGTGTCTTGTATACTTACATTGTTATCGGAAACCGGAAACAATAGTATGGAGCGATAGTCGGAAAGCCCTCCCCAAAAGTAGCAACGCCTCGAGCAATCCAAACCAACAAATATAACCGGAGCAAATTAGTAAGCCATACACCCAAAAGAGGACACAGAATGAAGCGGAGAGTTGAGAAGCTTACACCGAAGATTGCACCAGCTTCCTTATAGTAAAGCCGTGAGAGCTTCCACAGCTTGCCTGCAAATCGAGCATTCTCCGTTCCTGCCCAGAGGAACCAAAGATATTACTCCACAACCGGCAAAGTTATATTCCAAAAGTGTTAAAATATAGGAATGCAGACATTCTACAACAATCACATGCCTGTGCCGCTTCCGAATCCGTATCACTTCCGAATCTCCTTTCCGTACCCACGCCATTCACCTGTCAAGAATATCTAATCAGAAACAGGCGGAGAAATAAAAAGTCTAAGAGTGAATAAAGAGGTTAAAGTTGCTCATTCTGGACTCCAGCGTAAGAGAGGCTTTGGCTGATCACTGCTGCAATTCGAACGTTTGAATCATCTCCGCCGATGCAATCTCCTGAAAGTGGCAATGCGTGAATGTGTCAGTCATGAGGATTATTAATAAATTAATTAAAGTTACAAGCAAAACAACAGCAATTGAGCAGTTAGTAACCCACACACCCACGACAACATCAAGTCATTTATCCCACGGAATTAAAAGGAAACGGAACTGAAGAAAGCTTGGGATGTTTCCTATACTTTCATTGATATCGAAAACCGGGAACGTAGCAAAGCCTCGAGCAATCTAAACTACGCATGTAACCAAAGCAAAATAGTAACCCACAACACCCAAACGAGAACTCCGGATGAAGTTGAGAATTGAGAAGCTTACACCGAAGAGTTGATCGGCTTCGTTATAGTATTGCCGCGAGAGGTTGCGCATCTTGCCCGCAAGTCGAGCAATCTCCGTGCCTGCACCCATAAGAACCAAGGATATTATGGTCACCTCCACAACTGGCAAGCCATATATTCCAAAAATGTTCAAATTTAGGGATGCGGACATTCTACAACGAGCGCATACCCATGCCGCTTCCGAAACCGTTTCACTTCCGAGCCTTCTTTCTGCGCCCACGCCATTCACCTGCGAAAAATATCTAATTAGAAATAGGTGGAAAGAAAAAAGTTTACGAGTGTATACAGAAGAAATGGGTTAGAGTGGGCCATTCTGGACTCCAGCGTATGCGACGCCGTGGCTGTTCATTGTTACAATTCGAACGCTTGAATCGGCTCCGCGGATGCAATTTCCTGGAAGCGGCAATGCATGAAAATGTCGGTGATGAGGATTATTAACAAATTCAGAAAAATAACAAGCACAACAATGGTAATAGAGCAATTATTAACCCACACACCCACAAGAAACATCCATTCAGTTATCCTACGGAGTCAAAAGAAAACAAAACTGAATTAAGCACGGGAAGTTTCCTATACTTACATTGATATCGAAACCGGGAACAATGGTAAGGCACAGGAGCTAGTACGCCGATCGCCAAAAGTAGCAACGCCTCGAGAATTCAAAAACTACGCATATAACCAATCAAATTTAGTAACCCATACATCCAAACAAGAACACCAAATGAAGCTGAGAATTAAGAAGCTTACACCGAGGAGTTGATCAGCTTCCTTACAGTTTCTTCGCGAGAGGTTGCGTATCTTGCCCGTGAGTCGGGCATTCTTCGTGCCTGCTCCCATAAGACCCAAGGATATTATAGCCACTGCCACGACCGGCAAACCTTGTCTTCCGAAAATGATATAATTTAGGTATGCAGACATTGTACGAAAAACACATACCTGCGCAGCTTCCGCATCCGTATCCCTTCCGAGTCTCCTTTGCGCTCACGCCCTACACCTGTCAATAATATCAAATCAGAAACAGGTGGACAAGGAATAGTTTAGAAGTGAATATAGAAAAAATGGGTTAGAGTGGCTTATTTTGGACTCCAGCGTATGCAAAGCCTCGGCGGACTGCTACTCAAATTCGAACGCTTGAATCAGCTCCCACGACGCAGTCTCATTGGAGTGGCAATGCCTGTAGAAGCCAAGGGGAGTATTAGAAAATTGAAAAACGTTACAAGCACAAAAACGGCAATAAAGCAACATAAGCCCTTATAAAGAGTTTAAACAGATACAAGCGATGTTGGCTTACACTATCGCAACCATTATGACACGGCAGTTGACAATGCGAACCCATTAGAACGTTCCTGCAATGACACGGCAGAAATTGCATTAGCAGAATCTATTAATTCGTGCGAATCCAAAATCAACTTCGCAGGACAACATCATATGCTTCAATAACAAAGGTACGAACAACGAGTGCGGTATTGAAAGGTCCTTACCTCGAAGTACAGGTCCGAAGGGAGAAGAAAAAGGGATACCAACCCCGCTGCAGCACAATCGCTCTCATCGTTCGTGTTCTTGAAGGGGCTGTCAACGCTTCGGGTCCACCCGACTGGCCCGAGTAGACCCAACCATTTATAAAGGATCCGGTTCCATGATTATGTTGAAATAAATGATTGGGTCGGTTTCGGTTCTCGCCCCTCCCGAATCGATTCATTCCCAAAACCGATTATTTTGTTAGCCTCATATGTTATTTCCTTCCTTTTCTTATAATTTTTCTCTTATCATAAGTTTAAAGTGTCGAATCTGATAGATAGATAAATAAAGGTGTTTAACGTTTTAACATATAAGTAACTTACTATTTTTCTATCAATTTTATTAACGATATATGATTAAAGTTTAAATTTTAGTTCGCGATTTAAATAAGAAAAGTGGTCTTTTTAGCTTAAATGGTTTTGTTTCAAACCTATGTTATTGTTTCAACGTGTATTTTAGGTTAAAATGGACGGTTTTGGGTCTAAGATTTTGTCCCAATTAATGATCTGTTCGGGAGTGCTTCTACCTAGAACGTACTCGGATCCCACCCGTTGACAGCCCTATCTTGAATGGCAGCCAATTTCCGGTCGAGCCACCACTCAAAGCTTGATGACAAATAGTCAGTCACTTATCTGAAGGAATTAAAAGAAAATGGAAGTCCATTGAGCAAGGGATGTGTCTTGTATACTTACATTGTTATCGGAAACCGGAAACAATAGTATGGAGCGATAGTCGGAAAGCCCTCCCCAAAAGTAGCAACGCCTCGAGCAATCCAAACCAACAAATATAACCGGAGCAAATTAGTAAGCCATACACCCAAAAGAGGACACAGAATGAAGCGGAGAGTTGAGAAGCTTACACCGAAGATTGCACCAGCTTCCTTATAGTAAAGCCGTGAGAGCTTCCACAGCTTGCCTGCAAATCGAGCATTCTCCGTTCCTGCCCAGAGGAACCAAAGATATTACTCCACAACCGGCAAAGTTATATTCCAAAAGTGTTAAAATATAGGAATGCAGACATTCTACAACAATCACATGCCTGTGCCGCTTCCGAATCCGTATCACTTCCGAATCTCCTTTCCGTACCCACGCCATTCACCTGTCAAGAATATCTAATCAGAAACAGGTGGAGAAATAAAAAGTCTAAGAGTGAATAAAGAGGTTAAAGTTGCTCATTCTGGACTCCAGCGTAAGAGAGGCTTTGGCTGATCACTGCTGCAATTCGAACGTTTGAATCATCTCCGCCGATGCAATCTCCTGAAAGTGGCAATGCGTGAATGTGTCAGTCATGAGGATTATTAATAAATTAATTAAAGTTACAAGCAAAACAACAGCAATTGAGCAGTTAGTAACCCACACACCCACGACAACATCAAGTCATTTATCCCACGGAATTAAAAGGAAACGGAACTGAAGAAAGCTTGGGATGTTTCCTATACTTTCATTGATATCGAAAACCGGGAACGTAGCAAAGCCTCGAGCAATCTAAACTACGCATGTAACCAAAGCAAAATAGTAACCCACAACACCCAAACGAGAACTCCGGATGAAGTTGAGAATTGAGAAGCTTACACCGAAGAGTTGATCGGCTTCGTTATAGTATTGCCGCGAGAGGTTGCGCATCTTGCCCGCAAGTCGAGCATTCTCCGTGCCTGCACCCATAAGAACCAAGGATATTATGGTCACCTCCACAACTGGCAAGCCATATATTCCAAAAATGTTCAAATTTAGGGATGCGGACATTCTACAACGAGCGCATACCCATGCCGCTTCCGAAACCGTTTCACTTCCGAGCCTTCTTTCTGCGCCCACGCCATTCACCTGCGAAAAATATCTAATTAGAAATAGGTGGAAAGAAAAAAGTTTACGAGTGTATACAGAAGAAATGGGTTAGAGTGGCCCATTCTGGACTCCAGCGTATGCGACGCCGTGGCTGTTCATTGTTACAATTCGAACGCTTGAATCGGCTCCGCGGATGCAATTTCCTGGAAGCGGCAATGCATGAAAATGCCGGTGATGAGGATTATTAACAAATTCAGAAAAATAACAAGCACAACAATGGTAATAGAGCAATTATTAACCCACACACCCACAAGAAACATCCATTCAGTTATCCTACGGAGTCAAAAGAAAACAAAACTGAATTAAGCACGGGAAGTTTCCTATACTTACATTGATATCGAAACCGGGAACAATGGTAAGGCACAGGAGCTAGTACGCCGATCGCCAAAAGTAGCAACGCCTCGAGAATTCAAAAACTACGCATATAACCAATCAAATTTAGTAACCCATACATCCAAACAAGAACACCAAATGAAGCTGAGAATTAAGAAGCTTACACCGAGGAGTTGATCAGCTTCCTTACAGTTTCTTCGCGAGAGGTTGCGTATCTTGCCCGTGAGTCGGGCATTCTTCGTGCCTGCTCCCATAAGACCCAAGGATATTATAGCCACTGCCACGACCGGCAAACCTTGTCTTCCGAAAATGATATAATTTAGGTATGCAGACATTGTACGAAAAACACATACCTGCGCAGCTTCCGCATCCGTATCCCTTCCGAGTCTCCTTTGCGCTCACGCCCTACACCTGTCAATAATATCAAATCAGAAACAGGTGGACAAGGAATAGTTTAGAAGTGAATATAGAAAAAATGGGTTAGAGTGGCTTATTTTGGACTCCAGCGTATGCAAAGCCTCGGCGGACTGCTACTCAAATTCGAACGCTTGAATCAGCTCCCACGACGCAGTCTCATTGGAGTGGCAATGCCTGTAGAAGCCAAGGGGAGTATTAGAAAATTGAAAAACGTTACAAGCACAAAAACGGCAATAAAGCAACATAAGCCCTTATAAAGAGTTTAAACAGATACAAGCGATGTTGGCTTACACTATCGCAACCATTATGACACGGCAGTTGACAATGCGAACCCATTAGAACGTTCCTGCAATGACACGGCAGAAATTGCATTAGCAGAATCTATTAATTCGTGCGAATCCAAAATCAACTTCGCAGGACAACATCATATGCTTCAATAACAAAGGTACGAACAACGAGTGCGGTATTGAAAGGTCCTTACCTCGAAGTACAGGTCCGAAGGGAGAAGAAAAAGGGATACCAACCCCGCTGCAGCACAATCGCTCTCATCGTTCGTGTTCTTGAAGGGGCTGTCAACGCTTCGGGTCCACCCGACTGGCCCGAGTAGACCCAACCATTTATAAAGGATCCGGTTCCATGATTATGTTGAAATAAATGATTGGGTCGGTTTCGGTTCTCGCCCCTCCCGAATCGATTCATTCCCAAAACCGATTATTTTGTTAGCCTCATATGTTATTTCCTTCCTTTTCTTATAATTTTTCTCTTATCATAAGTTTAAAGTGTCGAATCTGATAGATAGATAAATAAAGGTGTTTAACGTTTTAACATATAAGTAACTTACTATTTTTCTATCAATTTTATTAACGATATATGATTAAAGTTTAAATTTTAGTTCGCGATTTAAATAAGAAAAGTGGTCTTTTTAGCTTAAATGGTTTTGTTTCAAACCTATGTTATTGTTTCAACGTGTATTTTAGGTTAAAATGGACGGTTTTGGGTCTAAGATTTTGTCCCAATTAATGATCTGTTCGGGAGTGCTTCTACCTAGAACGTACTCGGATCCCACCCGTTGACAGCCCTATCTTGAATGGCAGCCAATTTCCGGTCGAGCCACCACTCAAAGCTTGATGACAAATAGTCAGTCACTTATCTGAAGGAATTAAAAGAAAATGGAAGTCCATTGAGCAAGGGATGTGTCTTGTATACTTACATTGTTATCGGAAACCGGAAACAATAGTATGGAGCGATAGTCGGAAAGCCCTCCCCAAAAGTAGCAACGCCTCGAGCAATCCAAACCAACAAATATAACCGGAGCAAATTAGTAAGCCATACACCCAAAAGAGGACACAGAATGAAGCGGAGAGTTGAGAAGCTTACACCGAAGATTGCACCAGCTTCCTTATAGTAAAGCCGTGAGAGCTTCCACAGCTTGCCTGCAAATCGAGCATTCTCCGTTCCTGCCCAGAGGAACCAAAGATATTACTCCACAACCGGCAAAGTTATATTCCAAAAGTGTTAAAATATAGGAATGCAGACATTCTACAACAATCACATGCCTGTGCCGCTTCCGAATCCGTATCACTTCCGAATCTCCTTTCCGTACCCACGCCATTCACCTGTCAAGAATATCTAATCAGAAACAGGTGGAGAAATAAAAAGTCTAAGAGTGAATAAAGAGGTTAAAGTTGCTCATTCTGGACTCCAGCGTAAGAGAGGCTTTGGCTGATCACTGCTGCAATTCGAACGTTTGAATCATCTCCGCCGATGCAATCTCCTGAAAGTGGCAATGCGTGAATGTGTCAGTCATGAGGATTATTAATAAATTAATTAAAGTTACAAGCAAAACAACAGCAATTGAGCAGTTAGTAACCCACACACCCACGACAACATCAAGTCATTTATCCCACGGAATTAAAAGGAAACGGAACTGAAGAAAGCTTGGGATGTTTCCTATACTTTCATTGATATCGAAAACCGGGAACGTAGCAAAGCCTCGAGCAATCTAAACTACGCATGTAACCAAAGCAAAATAGTAACCCACACACCCAAACGAGAACTCCGGATGAAGTTGAGAATTGAGAAGCTTACACCGAAGAGTTGATCGGCTTCGTTATAGTATTGCCGCGAGAGGTTGCGCATCTTGCCCGCAAGTCGAGCATTCTCCGTGCCTGCACCCATAAGAACCAAGGATATTATGGTCACCTCCACAACTGGCAAGCCATATATTCCAAAAATGTTCAAATTTAGGGATGCGGACATTCTACAACGAGCGCATACCCATGCCGCTTCCGAAACCGTTTCACTTCCGAGCCTTCTTTCTGCGCCCACGCCATTCACCTGCGAAAAATATCTAATTAGAAATAGGTGGAAAGAAAAAAGTTTACGAGTGTATACAGAAGAAATGGGTTAGAGTGGCCCATTCTGGACTCCAGCGTATGCGACGCCGTGGCTGTTCATTGTTACAATTCGAACGCTTGAATCGGCTCCGCGGATGCAATTTCCTGGAAGCGGCAATGCATGAAAATGCCGGTGATGAGGATTATTAACAAATTCAGAAAAATAACAAGCACAACAATGGTAATAGAGCAATTATTAACCCACACACCCACAAGAAACATCCATTCAGTTATCCTACGGAGTCAAAAGAAAACAAAACTGAATTAAGCACGGGAAGTTTCCTATACTTACATTGATATCGAAACCGGGAACAATGGTAAGGCACAGGAGCTAGTACGCCGATCGCCAAAAGTAGCAACGCCTCGAGAATTCAAAAACTACGCATATAACCAATCAAATTTAGTAACCCATACATCCAAACAAGAACACCAAATGAAGCTGAGAATTAAGAAGCTTACACCGAGGAGTTGATCAGCTTCCTTACAGTTTCTTCGCGAGAGGTTGCGTATCTTGCCCGTGAGTCGGGCATTCTTCGTGCCTGCTCCCATAAGACCCAAGGATATTATAGCCACTGCCACGACCGGCAAACCTTGTCTTCCGAAAATGATATAATTTAGGTATGCAGACATTGTACGAAAAACACATACCTGCGCAGCTTCCGCATCCGTATCCCTTCCGAGTCTCCTTTGCGCTCACGCCCTACACCTGTCAATAATATCAAATCAGAAACAGGTGGACAAGGAATAGTTTAGAAGTGAATATAGAAAAAATGGGTTAGAGTGGCTTATTTTGGACTCCAGCGTATGCAAAGCCTCGGCGGACTGCTACTCAAATTCGAACGCTTGAATCAGCTCCCACGACGCAGTCTCATTGGAGTGGCAATGCCTGTAGAAGCCAAGGGGAGTATTAGAAAATTGAAAAACGTTACAAGCACAAAAACGGCAATAAAGCAACATAAGCCCTTATAAAAAGTTTAAACAGATACAAGCGATGTTGGCTTACACTATCGCAACCATTATGACACGGCAGTTGACAATGCGAACCCATTAGAACGTTCCTGCAATGACACGGCAGAAATTGCATTAGCAGAATCTATTAATTCGTGCGAATCCAAAATCAACTTCGCAGGACAACATCATATGCTTCAATAACAAAGGTACGAACAACGAGTGCGGTATTGAAAGGTCCTTACCTCGAAGTACAGGTCCGAAGGGAGAAGAAAAAGGGATACCAACCCCGCTGCAGCACAATCGCTCTCATCGTTCGTGTTCTTGAAGGGGCTGTCAACGCTTCGGGTCCACCCGACTGGCCCGAGTAGACCCAACCATTTATAAAGGATCCGGTTCCATGATTATGTTGAAATAAATGATTGGGTCGGTTTCGGTTCTCGCCCCTCCCGAATCGATTCATTCCCAAAACCGATTATTTTGTTAGCCTCATATGTTATTTCCTTCCTTTTCTTATAATTTTTCTCTTATCATAAGTTTAAAGTGTCGAATCTGATAGATAGATAAATAAAGGTGTTTAACGTTTTAACATATAAGTAACTTACTATTTTTCTATCAATTTTATTAACGATATATGATTAAAGTTTAAATTTTAGTTCGCGATTTAAATAAGAAAAGTGGTCTTTTTAGCTTAAATGGTTTTGTTTCAAACCTATGTTATTGTTTCAACGTGTATTTTAGGTTAAAATGGACGGTTTTGGGTCTAAGATTTTGTCCCAATTAATGATCTGTTCGGGAGTGCTTCTACCTAGAACGTACTCGGATCCCACCCGTTGACAGCCCTATCTTGAATGGCAGCCAATTTCCGGTCGAGCCACCACTCAAAGCTTGATGACAAATAGTCAGTCACTTATCTGAAGGAATTAAAAGAAAATGGAAGTCCATTGAGCAAGGGATGTGTCTTGTATACTTACATTGTTATCGGAAACCGGAAACAATAGTATGGAGCGATAGTCGGAAAGCCCTCCCCAAAAGTAGCAACGCCTCGAGCAATCCAAACCAACAAATATAACCGGAGCAAATTAGTAAGCCATACACCCAAAAGAGGACACAGAATGAAGCGGAGAGTTGAGAAGCTTACACCGAAGATTGCACCAGCTTCCTTATAGTAAAGCCGTGAGAGCTTCCACAGCTTGCCTGCAAATCGAGCATTCTCCGTTCCTGCCCAGAGGAACCAAAGATATTACTCCACAACCGGCAAAGTTATATTCCAAAAGTGTTAAAATATAGGAATGCAGACATTCTACAACAATCACATGCCTGTGCCGCTTCCGAATCCGTATCACTTCCGAATCTCCTTTCCGTACCCACGCCATTCACCTGTCAAGAATATCTAATCAGAAACAGGTGGAGAAATAAAAAGTCTAAGAGTGAATAAAGAGGTTAAAGTTGCTCATTCTGGACTCCAGCGTAAGAGAGGCTTTGGCTGATCACTGCTGCAATTCGAACGTTTGAATCATCTCCGCCGATGCAATCTCCTGAAAGTGGCAATGCGTGAATGTGTCAGTCATGAGGATTATTAATAAATTAATTAAAGTTACAAGCAAAACAACAGCAATTGAGCAGTTAGTAACCCACACACCCACGACAACATCAAGTCATTTATCCCACGGAATTAAAAGGAAACGGAACTGAAGAAAGCTTGGGATGTTTCCTATACTTTCATTGATATCGAAAACCGGGAACGTAGCAAAGCCTCGAGCAATCTAAACTACGCATGTAACCAAAGCAAAATAGTAACCCACACACCCAAACGAGAACTCCGGATGAAGTTGAGAATTGAGAAGCTTACACCGAAGAGTTGATCGGCTTCGTTATAGTATTGCCGCGAGAGGTTGCGCATCTTGCCCGCAAGTCGAGCATTCTCCGTGCCTGCACCCATAAGAACCAAGGATATTATGGTCACCTCCACAACTGGCAAGCCATATATTCCAAAAATGTTCAAATTTAGGGATGCGGACATTCTACAACGAGCGCATACCCATGCCGCTTCCGAAACCGTTTCACTTCCGAGCCTTCTTTCTGCGCCCACGCCATTCACCTGCGAAAAATATCTAATTAGAAATAGGTGGAAAGAAAAAAGTTTACGAGTGTATACAGAAGAAATGGGTTAGAGTGGCCCATTCTGGACTCCAGCGTATGCGACGCCGTGGCTGTTCATTGTTACAATTCGAACGCTTGAATCGGCTCCGCGGATGCAATTTCCTGGAAGCGGCAATGCATGAAAATGCCGGTGATGAGGATTATTAACAAATTCAGAAAAATAACAAGCACAACAATGGTAATAGAGCAATTATTAACCCACACACCCACAAGAAACATCCATTCAGTTATCCTACGGAGTCAAAAGAAAACAAAACTGAATTAAGCACGGGAAGTTTCCTATACTTACATTGATATCGAAACCGGGAACAATGGTAAGGCACAGGAGCTAGTACGCCGATCGCCAAAAGTAGCAACGCCTCGAGAATTCAAAAACTACGCATATAACCAATCAAATTTAGTAACCCATACATCCAAACAAGAACACCAAATGAAGCTGAGAATTAAGAAGCTTACACCGAGGAGTTGATCAGCTTCCTTACAGTTTCTTCGCGAGAGGTTGCGTATCTTGCCCGTGAGTCGGGCATTCTTCGTGCCTGCTCCCATAAGACCCAAGGATATTATAGCCACTGCCACGACCGGCAAACCTTGTCTTCCGAAAATGATATAATTTAGGTATGCAGACATTGTACGAAAAACACATACCTGCGCAGCTTCCGCATCCGTATCCCTTCCGAGTCTCCTTTGCGCTCACGCCCTACACCTGTCAATAATATCAAATCAGAAACAGGTGGACAAGGAATAGTTTAGAAGTGAATATAGAAAAAATGGGTTAGAGTGGCTTATTTTGGACTCCAGCGTATGCAAAGCCTCGGCGGACTGCTACTCAAATTCGAACGCTTGAATCAGCTCCCACGACGCAGTCTCATTGGAGTGGCAATGCCTGTAGAAGCCAAGGGGAGTATTAGAAAATTGAAAAACGTTACAAGCACAAAAACGGCAATAAAGCAACATAAGCCCTTATAAAAAGTTTAAACAGATACAAGCGATGTTGGCTTACACTATCGCAACCATTATGACACGGCAGTTGACAATGCGAACCCATTAGAACGTTCCTGCAATGACACGGCAGAAATTGCATTAGCAGAATCTATTAATTCGTGCGAATCCAAAATCAACTTCGCAGGACAACATCATATGCTTCAATAACAAAGGTACGAACAACGAGTGCGGTATTGAAAGGTCCTTACCTCGAAGTACAGGTCCGAAGGGAGAAGAAAAAGGGATACCAACCCCGCTGCAGCACAATCGCTCTCATCGTTCGTGTTCTTGAAGGGGCTGTCAACGCTTCGGGTCCACCCGACTGGCCCGAGTAGACCCAACCATTTATAAAGGATCCGGTTCCATGATTATGTTGAAATAAATGATTGGGTCGGTTTCGGTTCTCGCCCCTCCCGAATCGATTCATTCCCAAAACCGATTATTTTGTTAGCCTCATATGTTATTTCCTTCCTTTTCTTATAATTTTTCTCTTATCATAAGTTTAAAGTGTCGAATCTGATAGATAGATAAATAAAGGTGTTTAACGTTTTAACATATAAGTAACTTACTATTTTTCTATCAATTTTATTAACGATATATGATTAAAGTTTAAATTTTAGTTCGCGATTTAAATAAGAAAAGTGGTCTTTTTAGCTTAAATGGTTTTGTTTCAAACCTATGTTATTGTTTCAACGTGTATTTTAGGTTAAAATGGACGGTTTTGGGTCTAAGATTTTGTCCCAATTAATGATCTGTTCGGGAGTGCTTCTACCTAGAACGTACTCGGATCCCACCCGTTGACAGCCCTATCTTGAATGGCAGCCAATTTCCGGTCGAGCCACCACTCAAAGCTTGATGACAAATAGTCAGTCACTTATCTGAAGGAATTAAAAGAAAATGGAAGTCCATTGAGCAAGGGATGTGTCTTGTATACTTACATTGTTATCGGAAACCGGAAACAATAGTATGGAGCGATAGTCGGAAAGCCCTCCCCAAAAGTAGCAACGCCTCGAGCAATCCAAACCAACAAATATAACCGGAGCAAATTAGTAAGCCATACACCCAAAAGAGGACACAGAATGAAGCGGAGAGTTGAGAAGCTTACACCGAAGATTGCACCAGCTTCCTTATAGTAAAGCCGTGAGAGCTTCCACAGCTTGCCTGCAAATCGAGCATTCTCCGTTCCTGCCCAGAGGAACCAAAGATATTACTCCACAACCGGCAAAGTTATATTCCAAAAGTGTTAAAATATAGGAATGCAGACATTCTACAACAATCACATGCCTGTGCCGCTTCCGAATCCGTATCACTTCCGAATCTCCTTTCCGTACCCACGCCATTCACCTGTCAAGAATATCTAATCAGAAACAGGTGGAGAAATAAAAAGTCTAAGAGTGAATAAAGAGGTTAAAGTTGCTCATTCTGGACTCCAGCGTAAGAGAGGCTTTGGCTGATCACTGCTGCAATTCGAACGTTTGAATCATCTCCGCCGATGCAATCTCCTGAAAGTGGCAATGCGTGAATGTGTCAGTCATGAGGATTATTAATAAATTAATTAAAGTTACAAGCAAAACAACAGCAATTGAGCAGTTAGTAACCCACACACCCACGACAACATCAAGTCATTTATCCCACGGAATTAAAAGGAAACGGAACTGAAGAAAGCTTGGGATGTTTCCTATACTTTCATTGATATCGAAAACCGGGAACGTAGCAAAGCCTCGAGCAATCTAAACTACGCATGTAACCAAAGCAAAATAGTAACCCACACACCCAAACGAGAACTCCGGATGAAGTTGAGAATTGAGAAGCTTACACCGAAGAGTTGATCGGCTTCGTTATAGTATTGCCGCGAGAGGTTGCGCATCTTGCCCGCAAGTCGAGCATTCTCCGTGCCTGCACCCATAAGAACCAAGGATATTATGGTCACCTCCACAACTGGCAAGCCATATATTCCAAAAATGTTCAAATTTAGGGATGCGGACATTCTACAACGAGCGCATACCCATGCCGCTTCCGAAACCGTTTCACTTCCGAGCCTTCTTTCTGCGCCCACGCCATTCACCTGCGAAAAATATCTAATTAGAAATAGGTGGAAAGAAAAAAGTTTACGAGTGTATACAGAAGAAATGGGTTAGAGTGGCCCATTCTGGACTCCAGCGTATGCGACGCCGTGGCTGTTCATTGTTACAATTCGAACGCTTGAATCGGCTCCGCGGATGCAATTTCCTGGAAGCGGCAATGCATGAAAATGCCGGTGATGAGGATTATTAACAAATTCAGAAAAATAACAAGCACAACAATGGTAATAGAGCAATTATTAACCCACACACCCACAAGAAACATCCATTCAGTTATCCTACGGAGTCAAAAGAAAACAAAACTGAATTAAGCACGGGAAGTTTCCTATACTTACATTGATATCGAAACCGGGAACAATGGTAAGGCACAGGAGCTAGTACGCCGATCGCCAAAAGTAGCAACGCCTCGAGAATTCAAAAACTACGCATATAACCAATCAAATTTAGTAACCCATACATCCAAACAAGAACACCAAATGAAGCTGAGAATTAAGAAGCTTACACCGAGGAGTTGATCAGCTTCCTTACAGTTTCTTCGCGAGAGGTTGCGTATCTTGCCCGTGAGTCGGGCATTCTTCGTGCCTGCTCCCATAAGACCCAAGGATATTATAGCCACTGCCACGACCGGCAAACCTTGTCTTCCGAAAATGATATAATTTAGGTATGCAGACATTGTACGAAAAACACATACCTGCGCAGCTTCCGCATCCGTATCCCTTCCGAGTCTCCTTTGCGCTCACGCCCTACACCTGTCAATAATATCAAATCAGAAACAGGTGGACAAGGAATAGTTTAGAAGTGAATATAGAAAAAATGGGTTAGAGTGGCTTATTTTGGACTCCAGCGTATGCAAAGCCTCGGCGGACTGCTACTCAAATTCGAACGCTTGAATCAGCTCCCACGACGCAGTCTCATTGGAGTGGCAATGCCTGTAGAAGCCAAGGGGAGTATTAGAAAATTGAAAAACGTTACAAGCACAAAAACGGCAATAAAGCAACATAAGCCCTTATAAAAAGTTTAAACAGATACAAGCGATGTTGGCTTACACTATCGCAACCATTATGACACGGCAGTTGACAATGCGAACCCATTAGAACGTTCCTGCAATGACACGGCAGAAATTGCATTAGCAGAATCTATTAATTCGTGCGAATCCAAAATCAACTTCGCAGGACAACATCATATGCTTCAATAACAAAGGTACGAACAACGAGTGCGGTATTGAAAGGTCCTTACCTCGAAGTACAGGTCCGAAGGGAGAAGAAAAAGGGATACCAACCCCGCTGCAGCACAATCGCTCTCATCGTTCGTGTTCTTGAAGGGGCTGTCAACGCTTCGGGTCCACCCGACTGGCCCGAGTAGACCCAACCATTTATAAAGGATCCGGTTCCATGATTATGTTGAAATAAATGATTGGGTCGGTTTCGGTTCTCGCCCCTCCCGAATCGATTCATTCCCAAAACCGATTATTTTGTTAGCCTCATATGTTATTTCCTTCCTTTTCTTATAATTTTTCTCTTATCATAAGTTTAAAGTGTCGAATCTGATAGATAGATAAATAAAGGTGTTTAACGTTTTAACATATAAGTAACTTACTATTTTTCTATCAATTTTATTAACGATATATGATTAAAGTTTAAATTTTAGTTCGCGATTTAAATAAGAAAAGTGGTCTTTTTAGCTTAAATGGTTTTGTTTCAAACCTATGTTATTGTTTCAACGTGTATTTTAGGTTAAAATGGACGGTTTTGGGTCTAAGATTTTGTCCCAATTAATGATCTGTTCGGGAGTGCTTCTACCTAGAACGTACTCGGATCCCACCCGTTGACAGCCCTATCTTGAATGGCAGCCAATTTCCGGTCGAGCCACCACTCAAAGCTTGATGACAAATAGTCAGTCACTTATCTGAAGGAATTAAAAGAAAATGGAAGTCCATTGAGCAAGGGATGTGTCTTGTATACTTACATTGTTATCGGAAACCGGAAACAATAGTATGGAGCGATAGTCGGAAAGCCCTCCCCAAAAGTAGCAACGCCTCGAGCAATCCAAACCAACAAATATAACCGGAGCAAATTAGTAAGCCATACACCCAAAAGAGGACACAGAATGAAGCGGAGAGTTGAGAAGCTTACACCGAAGATTGCACCAGCTTCCTTATAGTAAAGCCGTGAGAGCTTCCACAGCTTGCCTGCAAATCGAGCATTCTCCGTTCCTGCCCAGAGGAACCAAAGATATTACTCCACAACCGGCAAAGTTATATTCCAAAAGTGTTAAAATATAGGAATGCAGACATTCTACAACAATCACATGCCTGTGCCGCTTCCGAATCCGTATCACTTCCGAATCTCCTTTCCGTACCCACGCCATTCACCTGTCAAGAATATCTAATCAGAAACAGGTGGAGAAATAAAAAGTCTAAGAGTGAATAAAGAGGTTAAAGTTGCTCATTCTGGACTCCAGCGTAAGAGAGGCTTTGGCTGATCACTGCTGCAATTCGAACGTTTGAATCATCTCCGCCGATGCAATCTCCTGAAAGTGGCAATGCGTGAATGTGTCAGTCATGAGGATTATTAATAAATTAATTAAAGTTACAAGCAAAACAACAGCAATTGAGCAGTTAGTAACCCACACACCCACGACAACATCAAGTCATTTATCCCACGGAATTAAAAGGAAACGGAACTGAAGAAAGCTTGGGATGTTTCCTATACTTTCATTGATATCGAAAACCGGGAACGTAGCAAAGCCTCGAGCAATCTAAACTACGCATGTAACCAAAGCAAAATAGTAACCCACACACCCAAACGAGAACTCCGGATGAAGTTGAGAATTGAGAAGCTTACACCGAAGAGTTGATCGGCTTCGTTATAGTATTGCCGCGAGAGGTTGCGCATCTTGCCCGCAAGTCGAGCATTCTCCGTGCCTGCACCCATAAGAACCAAGGATATTATGGTCACCTCCACAACTGGCAAGCCATATATTCCAAAAATGTTCAAATTTAGGGATGCGGACATTCTACAACGAGCGCATACCCATGCCGCTTCCGAAACCGTTTCACTTCCGAGCCTTCTTTCTGCGCCCACGCCATTCACCTGCGAAAAATATCTAATTAGAAATAGGTGGAAAGAAAAAAGTTTACGAGTGTATACAGAAGAAATGGGTTAGAGTGGCCCATTCTGGACTCCAGCGTATGCGACGCCGTGGCTGTTCATTGTTACAATTCGAACGCTTGAATCGGCTCCGCGGATGCAATTTCCTGGAAGCGGCAATGCATGAAAATGCCGGTGATGAGGATTATTAACAAATTCAGAAAAATAACAAGCACAACAATGGTAATAGAGCAATTATTAACCCACACACCCACAAGAAACATCCATTCAGTTATCCTACGGAGTCAAAAGAAAACAAAACTGAATTAAGCACGGGAAGTTTCCTATACTTACATTGATATCGAAACCGGGAACAATGGTAAGGCACAGGAGCTAGTACGCCGATCGCCAAAAGTAGCAACGCCTCGAGAATTCAAAAACTACGCATATAACCAATCAAATTTAGTAACCCATACATCCAAACAAGAACACCAAATGAAGCTGAGAATTAAGAAGCTTACACCGAGGAGTTGATCAGCTTCCTTACAGTTTCTTCGCGAGAGGTTGCGTATCTTGCCCGTGAGTCGGGCATTCTTCGTGCCTGCTCCCATAAGACCCAAGGATATTATAGCCACTGCCACGACCGGCAAACCTTGTCTTCCGAAAATGATATAATTTAGGTATGCAGACATTGTACGAAAAACACATACCTGCGCAGCTTCCGCATCCGTATCCCTTCCGAGTCTCCTTTGCGCTCACGCCCTACACCTGTCAATAATATCAAATCAGAAACAGGTGGACAAGGAATAGTTTAGAAGTGAATATAGAAAAAATGGGTTAGAGTGGCTTATTTTGGACTCCAGCGTATGCAAAGCCTCGGCGGACTGCTACTCAAATTCGAACGCTTGAATCAGCTCCCACGACGCAGTCTCATTGGAGTGGCAATGCCTGTAGAAGCCAAGGGGAGTATTAGAAAATTGAAAAACGTTACAAGCACAAAAACGGCAATAAAGCAACATAAGCCCTTATAAAAAGTTTAAACAGATACAAGCGATGTTGGCTTACACTATCGCAACCATTATGACACGGCAGTTGACAATGCGAACCCATTAGAACGTTCCTGCAATGACACGGCAGAAATTGCATTAGCAGAATCTATTAATTCGTGCGAATCCAAAATCAACTTCGCAGGACAACATCATATGCTTCAATAACAAAGGTACGAACAACGAGTGCGGTATTGAAAGGTCCTTACCTCGAAGTACAGGTCCGAAGGGAGAAGAAAAAGGGATACCAACCCCGCTGCAGCACAATCGCTCTCATCGTTCGTGTTCTTGAAGGGGCTGTCAACGCTTCGGGTCCACCCGACTGGCCCGAGTAGACCCAACCATTTATAAAGGATCCGGTTCCATGATTATGTTGAAATAAATGATTGGGTCGGTTTCGGTTCTCGCCCCTCCCGAATCGATTCATTCCCAAAACCGATTATTTTGTTAGCCTCATATGTTATTTCCTTCCTTTTCTTATAATTTTTCTCTTATCATAAGTTTAAAGTGTCGAATCTGATAGATAGATAAATAAAGGTGTTTAACGTTTTAACATATAAGTAACTTACTATTTTTCTATCAATTTTATTAACGATATATGATTAAAGTTTAAATTTTAGTTCGCGATTTAAATAAGAAAAGTGGTCTTTTTAGCTTAAATGGTTTTGTTTCAAACCTATGTTATTGTTTCAACGTGTATTTTAGGTTAAAATGGACGGTTTTGGGTCTAAGATTTTGTCCCAATTAATGATCTGTTCGGGAGTGCTTCTACCTAGAACGTACTCGGATCCCACCCGTTGACAGCCCTATCTTGAATGGCAGCCAATTTCCGGTCGAGCCACCACTCAAAGCTTGATGACAAATAGTCAGTCACTTATCTGAAGGAATTAAAAGAAAATGGAAGTCCATTGAGCAAGGGATGTGTCTTGTATACTTACATTGTTATCGGAAACCGGAAACAATAGTATGGAGCGATAGTCGGAAAGCCCTCCCCAAAAGTAGCAACGCCTCGAGCAATCCAAACCAACAAATATAACCGGAGCAAATTAGTAAGCCATACACCCAAAAGAGGACACAGAATGAAGCGGAGAGTTGAGAAGCTTACACCGAAGATTGCACCAGCTTCCTTATAGTAAAGCCGTGAGAGCTTCCACAGCTTGCCTGCAAATCGAGCATTCTCCGTTCCTGCCCAGAGGAACCAAAGATATTACTCCACAACCGGCAAAGTTATATTCCAAAAGTGTTAAAATATAGGAATGCAGACATTCTACAACAATCACATGCCTGTGCCGCTTCCGAATCCGTATCACTTCCGAATCTCCTTTCCGTACCCACGCCATTCACCTGTCAAGAATATCTAATCAGAAACAGGTGGAGAAATAAAAAGTCTAAGAGTGAATAAAGAGGTTAAAGTTGCTCATTCTGGACTCCAGCGTAAGAGAGGCTTTGGCTGATCACTGCTGCAATTCGAACGTTTGAATCATCTCCGCCGATGCAATCTCCTGAAAGTGGCAATGCGTGAATGTGTCAGTCATGAGGATTATTAATAAATTAATTAAAGTTACAAGCAAAACAACAGCAATTGAGCAGTTAGTAACCCACACACCCACGACAACATCAAGTCATTTATCCCACGGAATTAAAAGGAAACGGAACTGAAGAAAGCTTGGGATGTTTCCTATACTTTCATTGATATCGAAAACCGGGAACGTAGCAAAGCCTCGAGCAATCTAAACTACGCATGTAACCAAAGCAAAATAGTAACCCACACACCCAAACGAGAACTCCGGATGAAGTTGAGAATTGAGAAGCTTACACCGAAGAGTTGATCGGCTTCGTTATAGTATTGCCGCGAGAGGTTGCGCATCTTGCCCGCAAGTCGAGCATTCTCCGTGCCTGCACCCATAAGAACCAAGGATATTATGGTCACCTCCACAACTGGCAAGCCATATATTCCAAAAATGTTCAAATTTAGGGATGCGGACATTCTACAACGAGCGCATACCCATGCCGCTTCCGAAACCGTTTCACTTCCGAGCCTTCTTTCTGCGCCCACGCCATTCACCTGCGAAAAATATCTAATTAGAAATAGGTGGAAAGAAAAAAGTTTACGAGTGTATACAGAAGAAATGGGTTAGAGTGGCCCATTCTGGACTCCAGCGTATGCGACGCCGTGGCTGTTCATTGTTACAATTCGAACGCTTGAATCGGCTCCGCGGATGCAATTTCCTGGAAGCGGCAATGCATGAAAATGCCGGTGATGAGGATTATTAACAAATTCAGAAAAATAACAAGCACAACAATGGTAATAGAGCAATTATTAACCCACACACCCACAAGAAACATCCATTCAGTTATCCTACGGAGTCAAAAGAAAACAAAACTGAATTAAGCACGGGAAGTTTCCTATACTTACATTGATATCGAAACCGGGAACAATGGTAAGGCACAGGAGCTAGTACGCCGATCGCCAAAAGTAGCAACGCCTCGAGAATTCAAAAACTACGCATATAACCAATCAAATTTAGTAACCCATACATCCAAACAAGAACACCAAATGAAGCTGAGAATTAAGAAGCTTACACCGAGGAGTTGATCAGCTTCCTTACAGTTTCTTCGCGAGAGGTTGCGTATCTTGCCCGTGAGTCGGGCATTCTTCGTGCCTGCTCCCATAAGACCCAAGGATATTATAGCCACTGCCACGACCGGCAAACCTTGTCTTCCGAAAATGATATAATTTAGGTATGCAGACATTGTACGAAAAACACATACCTGCGCAGCTTCCGCATCCGTATCCCTTCCGAGTCTCCTTTGCGCTCACGCCCTACACCTGTCAATAATATCAAATCAGAAACAGGTGGACAAGGAATAGTTTAGAAGTGAATATAGAAAAAATGGGTTAGAGTGGCTTATTTTGGACTCCAGCGTATGCAAAGCCTCGGCGGACTGCTACTCAAATTCGAACGCTTGAATCAGCTCCCACGACGCAGTCTCATTGGAGTGGCAATGCCTGTAGAAGCCAAGGGGAGTATTAGAAAATTGAAAAACGTTACAAGCACAAAAACGGCAATAAAGCAACATAAGCCCTTATAAAAAGTTTAAACAGATACAAGCGATGTTGGCTTACACTATCGCAACCATTATGACACGGCAGTTGACAATGCGAACCCATTAGAACGTTCCTGCAATGACACGGCAGAAATTGCATTAGCAGAATCTATTAATTCGTGCGAATCCAAAATCAACTTCGCAGGACAACATCATATGCTTCAATAACAAAGGTACGAACAACGAGTGCGGTATTGAAAGGTCCTTACCTCGAAGTACAGGTCCGAAGGGAGAAGAAAAAGGGATACCAACCCCGCTGCAGCACAATCGCTCTCATCGTTCGTGTTCTTGAAGGGGCTGTCAACGCTTCGGGTCCACCCGACTGGCCCGAGTAGACCCAACCATTTATAAAGGATCCGGTTCCATGATTATGTTGAAATAAATGATTGGGTCGGTTTCGGTTCTCGCCCCTCCCGAATCGATTCATTCCCAAAACCGATTATTTTGTTAGCCTCATATGTTATTTCCTTCCTTTTCTTATAATTTTTCTCTTATCATAAGTTTAAAGTGTCGAATCTGATAGATAGATAAATAAAGGTGTTTAACGTTTTAACATATAAGTAACTTACTATTTTTCTATCAATTTTATTAACGATATATGATTAAAGTTTAAATTTTAGTTCGCGATTTAAATAAGAAAAGTGGTCTTTTTAGCTTAAATGGTTTTGTTTCAAACCTATGTTATTGTTTCAACGTGTATTTTAGGTTAAAATGGACGGTTTTGGGTCTAAGATTTTGTCCCAATTAATGATCTGTTCGGGAGTGCTTCTACCTAGAACGTACTCGGATCCCACCCGTTGACAGCCCTATCTTGAATGGCAGCCAATTTCCGGTCGAGCCACCACTCAAAGCTTGATGACAAATAGTCAGTCACTTATCTGAAGGAATTAAAAGAAAATGGAAGTCCATTGAGCAAGGGATGTGTCTTGTATACTTACATTGTTATCGGAAACCGGAAACAATAGTATGGAGCGATAGTCGGAAAGCCCTCCCCAAAAGTAGCAACGCCTCGAGCAATCCAAACCAACAAATATAACCGGAGCAAATTAGTAAGCCATACACCCAAAAGAGGACACAGAATGAAGCGGAGAGTTGAGAAGCTTACACCGAAGATTGCACCAGCTTCCTTATAGTAAAGCCGTGAGAGCTTCCACAGCTTGCCTGCAAATCGAGCATTCTCCGTTCCTGCCCAGAGGAACCAAAGATATTACTCCACAACCGGCAAAGTTATATTCCAAAAGTGTTAAAATATAGGAATGCAGACATTCTACAACAATCACATGCCTGTGCCGCTTCCGAATCCGTATCACTTCCGAATCTCCTTTCCGTACCCACGCCATTCACCTGTCAAGAATATCTAATCAGAAACAGGTGGAGAAATAAAAAGTCTAAGAGTGAATAAAGAGGTTAAAGTTGCTCATTCTGGACTCCAGCGTAAGAGAGGCTTTGGCTGATCACTGCTGCAATTCGAACGTTTGAATCATCTCCGCCGATGCAATCTCCTGAAAGTGGCAATGCGTGAATGTGTCAGTCATGAGGATTATTAATAAATTAATTAAAGTTACAAGCAAAACAACAGCAATTGAGCAGTTAGTAACCCACACACCCACGACAACATCAAGTCATTTATCCCACGGAATTAAAAGGAAACGGAACTGAAGAAAGCTTGGGATGTTTCCTATACTTTCATTGATATCGAAAACCGGGAACGTAGCAAAGCCTCGAGCAATCTAAACTACGCATGTAACCAAAGCAAAATAGTAACCCACACACCCAAACGAGAACTCCGGATGAAGTTGAGAATTGAGAAGCTTACACCGAAGAGTTGATCGGCTTCGTTATAGTATTGCCGCGAGAGGTTGCGCATCTTGCCCGCAAGTCGAGCATTCTCCGTGCCTGCACCCATAAGAACCAAGGATATTATGGTCACCTCCACAACTGGCAAGCCATATATTCCAAAAATGTTCAAATTTAGGGATGCGGACATTCTACAACGAGCGCATACCCATGCCGCTTCCGAAACCGTTTCACTTCCGAGCCTTCTTTCTGCGCCCACGCCATTCACCTGCGAAAAATATCTAATTAGAAATAGGTGGAAAGAAAAAAGTTTACGAGTGTATACAGAAGAAATGGGTTAGAGTGGCCCATTCTGGACTCCAGCGTATGCGACGCCGTGGCTGTTCATTGTTACAATTCGAACGCTTGAATCGGCTCCGCGGATGCAATTTCCTGGAAGCGGCAATGCATGAAAATGCCGGTGATGAGGATTATTAACAAATTCAGAAAAATAACAAGCACAACAATGGTAATAGAGCAATTATTAACCCACACACCCACAAGAAACATCCATTCAGTTATCCTACGGAGTCAAAAGAAAACAAAACTGAATTAAGCACGGGAAGTTTCCTATACTTACATTGATATCGAAACCGGGAACAATGGTAAGGCACAGGAGCTAGTACGCCGATCGCCAAAAGTAGCAACGCCTCGAGAATTCAAAAACTACGCATATAACCAATCAAATTTAGTAACCCATACATCCAAACAAGAACACCAAATGAAGCTGAGAATTAAGAAGCTTACACCGAGGAGTTGATCAGCTTCCTTACAGTTTCTTCGCGAGAGGTTGCGTATCTTGCCCGTGAGTCGGGCATTCTTCGTGCCTGCTCCCATAAGACCCAAGGATATTATAGCCACTGCCACGACCGGCAAACCTTGTCTTCCGAAAATGATATAATTTAGGTATGCAGACATTGTACGAAAAACACATACCTGCGCAGCTTCCGCATCCGTATCCCTTCCGAGTCTCCTTTGCGCTCACGCCCTACACCTGTCAATAATATCAAATCAGAAACAGGTGGACAAGGAATAGTTTAGAAGTGAATATAGAAAAAATGGGTTAGAGTGGCTTATTTTGGACTCCAGCGTATGCAAAGCCTCGGCGGACTGCTACTCAAATTCGAACGCTTGAATCAGCTCCCACGACGCAGTCTCATTGGAGTGGCAATGCCTGTAGAAGCCAAGGGGAGTATTAGAAAATTGAAAAACGTTACAAGCACAAAAACGGCAATAAAGCAACATAAGCCCTTATAAAAAGTTTAAACAGATACAAGCGATGTTGGCTTACACTATCGCAACCATTATGACACGGCAGTTGACAATGCGAACCCATTAGAACGTTCCTGCAATGACACGGCAGAAATTGCATTAGCAGAATCTATTAATTCGTGCGAATCCAAAATCAACTTCGCAGGACAACATCATATGCTTCAATAACAAAGGTACGAACAACGAGTGCGGTATTGAAAGGTCCTTACCTCGAAGTACAGGTCCGAAGGGAGAAGAAAAAGGGATACCAACCCCGCTGCAGCACAATCGCTCTCATCGTTCGTGTTCTTGAAGGGGCTGTCAACGCTTCGGGTCCACCCGACTGGCCCGAGTAGACCCAACCATTTATAAAGGATCCGGTTCCATGATTATGTTGAAATAAATGATTGGGTCGGTTTCGGTTCTCGCCCCTCCCGAATCGATTCATTCCCAAAACCGATTATTTTGTTAGCCTCATATGTTATTTCCTTCCTTTTCTTATAATTTTTCTCTTATCATAAGTTTAAAGTGTCGAATCTGATAGATAGATAAATAAAGGTGTTTAACGTTTTAACATATAAGTAACTTACTATTTTTCTATCAATTTTATTAACGATATATGATTAAAGTTTAAATTTTAGTTCGCGATTTAAATAAGAAAAGTGGTCTTTTTAGCTTAAATGGTTTTGTTTCAAACCTATGTTATTGTTTCAACGTGTATTTTAGGTTAAAATGGACGGTTTTGGGTCTAAGATTTTGTCCCAATTAATGATCTGTTCGGGAGTGCTTCTACCTAGAACGTACTCGGATCCCACCCGTTGACAGCCCTATCTTGAATGGCAGCCAATTTCCGGTCGAGCCACCACTCAAAGCTTGATGACAAATAGTCAGTCACTTATCTGAAGGAATTAAAAGAAAATGGAAGTCCATTGAGCAAGGGATGTGTCTTGTATACTTACATTGTTATCGGAAACCGGAAACAATAGTATGGAGCGATAGTCGGAAAGCCCTCCCCAAAAGTAGCAACGCCTCGAGCAATCCAAACCAACAAATATAACCGGAGCAAATTAGTAAGCCATACACCCAAAAGAGGACACAGAATGAAGCGGAGAGTTGAGAAGCTTACACCGAAGATTGCACCAGCTTCCTTATAGTAAAGCCGTGAGAGCTTCCACAGCTTGCCTGCAAATCGAGCATTCTCCGTTCCTGCCCAGAGGAACCAAAGATATTACTCCACAACCGGCAAAGTTATATTCCAAAAGTGTTAAAATATAGGAATGCAGACATTCTACAACAATCACATGCCTGTGCCGCTTCCGAATCCGTATCACTTCCGAATCTCCTTTCCGTACCCACGCCATTCACCTGTCAAGAATATCTAATCAGAAACAGGTGGAGAAATAAAAAGTCTAAGAGTGAATAAAGAGGTTAAAGTTGCTCATTCTGGACTCCAGCGTAAGAGAGGCTTTGGCTGATCACTGCTGCAATTCGAACGTTTGAATCATCTCCGCCGATGCAATCTCCTGAAAGTGGCAATGCGTGAATGTGTCAGTCATGAGGATTATTAATAAATTAATTAAAGTTACAAGCAAAACAACAGCAATTGAGCAGTTAGTAACCCACACACCCACGACAACATCAAGTCATTTATCCCACGGAATTAAAAGGAAACGGAACTGAAGAAAGCTTGGGATGTTTCCTATACTTTCATTGATATCGAAAACCGGGAACGTAGCAAAGCCTCGAGCAATCTAAACTACGCATGTAACCAAAGCAAAATAGTAACCCACACACCCAAACGAGAACTCCGGATGAAGTTGAGAATTGAGAAGCTTACACCGAAGAGTTGATCGGCTTCGTTATAGTATTGCCGCGAGAGGTTGCGCATCTTGCCCGCAAGTCGAGCATTCTCCGTGCCTGCACCCATAAGAACCAAGGATATTATGGTCACCTCCACAACTGGCAAGCCATATATTCCAAAAATGTTCAAATTTAGGGATGCGGACATTCTACAACGAGCGCATACCCATGCCGCTTCCGAAACCGTTTCACTTCCGAGCCTTCTTTCTGCGCCCACGCCATTCACCTGCGAAAAATATCTAATTAGAAATAGGTGGAAAGAAAAAAGTTTACGAGTGTATACAGAAGAAATGGGTTAGAGTGGCCCATTCTGGACTCCAGCGTATGCGACGCCGTGGCTGTTCATTGTTACAATTCGAACGCTTGAATCGGCTCCGCGGATGCAATTTCCTGGAAGCGGCAATGCATGAAAATGCCGGTGATGAGGATTATTAACAAATTCAGAAAAATAACAAGCACAACAATGGTAATAGAGCAATTATTAACCCACACACCCACAAGAAACATCCATTCAGTTATCCTACGGAGTCAAAAGAAAACAAAACTGAATTAAGCACGGGAAGTTTCCTATACTTACATTGATATCGAAACCGGGAACAATGGTAAGGCACAGGAGCTAGTACGCCGATCGCCAAAAGTAGCAACGCCTCGAGAATTCAAAAACTACGCATATAACCAATCAAATTTAGTAACCCATACATCCAAACAAGAACACCAAATGAAGCTGAGAATTAAGAAGCTTACACCGAGGAGTTGATCAGCTTCCTTACAGTTTCTTCGCGAGAGGTTGCGTATCTTGCCCGTGAGTCGGGCATTCTTCGTGCCTGCTCCCATAAGACCCAAGGATATTATAGCCACTGCCACGACCGGCAAACCTTGTCTTCCGAAAATGATATAATTTAGGTATGCAGACATTGTACGAAAAACACATACCTGCGCAGCTTCCGCATCCGTATCCCTTCCGAGTCTCCTTTGCGCTCACGCCCTACACCTGTCAATAATATCAAATCAGAAACAGGTGGACAAGGAATAGTTTAGAAGTGAATATAGAAAAAATGGGTTAGAGTGGCTTATTTTGGACTCCAGCGTATGCAAAGCCTCGGCGGACTGCTACTCAAATTCGAACGCTTGAATCAGCTCCCACGACGCAGTCTCATTGGAGTGGCAATGCCTGTAGAAGCCAAGGGGAGTATTAGAAAATTGAAAAACGTTACAAGCACAAAAACGGCAATAAAGCAACATAAGCCCTTATAAAAAGTTTAAACAGATACAAGCGATGTTGGCTTACACTATCGCAACCATTATGACACGGCAGTTGACAATGCGAACCCATTAGAACGTTCCTGCAATGACACGGCAGAAATTGCATTAGCAGAATCTATTAATTCGTGCGAATCCAAAATCAACTTCGCAGGACAACATCATATGCTTCAATAACAAAGGTACGAACAACGAGTGCGGTATTGAAAGGTCCTTACCTCGAAGTACAGGTCCGAAGGGAGAAGAAAAAGGGATACCAACCCCGCTGCAGCACAATCGCTCTCATCGTTCGTGTTCTTGAAGGGGCTGTCAACGCTTCGGGTCCACCCGACTGGCCCGAGTAGACCCAACCATTTATAAAGGATCCGGTTCCATGATTATGTTGAAATAAATGATTGGGTCGGTTTCGGTTCTCGCCCCTCCCGAATCGATTCATTCCCAAAACCGATTATTTTGTTAGCCTCATATGTTATTTCCTTCCTTTTCTTATAATTTTTCTCTTATCATAAGTTTAAAGTGTCGAATCTGATAGATAGATAAATAAAGGTGTTTAACGTTTTAACATATAAGTAACTTACTATTTTTCTATCAATTTTATTAACGATATATGATTAAAGTTTAAATTTTAGTTCGCGATTTAAATAAGAAAAGTGGTCTTTTTAGCTTAAATGGTTTTGTTTCAAACCTATGTTATTGTTTCAACGTGTATTTTAGGTTAAAATGGACGGTTTTGGGTCTAAGATTTTGTCCCAATTAATGATCTGTTCGGGAGTGCTTCTACCTAGAACGTACTCGGATCCCACCCGTTGACAGCCCTATCTTGAATGGCAGCCAATTTCCGGTCGAGCCACCACTCAAAGCTTGATGACAAATAGTCAGTCACTTATCTGAAGGAATTAAAAGAAAATGGAAGTCCATTGAGCAAGGGATGTGTCTTGTATACTTACATTGTTATCGGAAACCGGAAACAATAGTATGGAGCGATAGTCGGAAAGCCCTCCCCAAAAGTAGCAACGCCTCGAGCAATCCAAACCAACAAATATAACCGGAGCAAATTAGTAAGCCATACACCCAAAAGAGGACACAGAATGAAGCGGAGAGTTGAGAAGCTTACACCGAAGATTGCACCAGCTTCCTTATAGTAAAGCCGTGAGAGCTTCCACAGCTTGCCTGCAAATCGAGCATTCTCCGTTCCTGCCCAGAGGAACCAAAGATATTACTCCACAACCGGCAAAGTTATATTCCAAAAGTGTTAAAATATAGGAATGCAGACATTCTACAACAATCACATGCCTGTGCCGCTTCCGAATCCGTATCACTTCCGAATCTCCTTTCCGTACCCACGCCATTCACCTGTCAAGAATATCTAATCAGAAACAGGTGGAGAAATAAAAAGTCTAAGAGTGAATAAAGAGGTTAAAGTTGCTCATTCTGGACTCCAGCGTAAGAGAGGCTTTGGCTGATCACTGCTGCAATTCGAACGTTTGAATCATCTCCGCCGATGCAATCTCCTGAAAGTGGCAATGCGTGAATGTGTCAGTCATGAGGATTATTAATAAATTAATTAAAGTTACAAGCAAAACAACAGCAATTGAGCAGTTAGTAACCCACACACCCACGACAACATCAAGTCATTTATCCCACGGAATTAAAAGGAAACGGAACTGAAGAAAGCTTGGGATGTTTCCTATACTTTCATTGATATCGAAAACCGGGAACGTAGCAAAGCCTCGAGCAATCTAAACTACGCATGTAACCAAAGCAAAATAGTAACCCACACACCCAAACGAGAACTCCGGATGAAGTTGAGAATTGAGAAGCTTACACCGAAGAGTTGATCGGCTTCGTTATAGTATTGCCGCGAGAGGTTGCGCATCTTGCCCGCAAGTCGAGCATTCTCCGTGCCTGCACCCATAAGAACCAAGGATATTATGGTCACCTCCACAACTGGCAAGCCATATATTCCAAAAATGTTCAAATTTAGGGATGCGGACATTCTACAACGAGCGCATACCCATGCCGCTTCCGAAACCGTTTCACTTCCGAGCCTTCTTTCTGCGCCCACGCCATTCACCTGCGAAAAATATCTAATTAGAAATAGGTGGAAAGAAAAAAGTTTACGAGTGTATACAGAAGAAATGGGTTAGAGTGGCCCATTCTGGACTCCAGCGTATGCGACGCCGTGGCTGTTCATTGTTACAATTCGAACGCTTGAATCGGCTCCGCGGATGCAATTTCCTGGAAGCGGCAATGCATGAAAATGCCGGTGATGAGGATTATTAACAAATTCAGAAAAATAACAAGCACAACAATGGTAATAGAGCAATTATTAACCCACACACCCACAAGAAACATCCATTCAGTTATCCTACGGAGTCAAAAGAAAACAAAACTGAATTAAGCACGGGAAGTTTCCTATACTTACATTGATATCGAAACCGGGAACAATGGTAAGGCACAGGAGCTAGTACGCCGATCGCCAAAAGTAGCAACGCCTCGAGAATTCAAAAACTACGCATATAACCAATCAAATTTAGTAACCCATACATCCAAACAAGAACACCAAATGAAGCTGAGAATTAAGAAGCTTACACCGAGGAGTTGATCAGCTTCCTTACAGTTTCTTCGCGAGAGGTTGCGTATCTTGCCCGTGAGTCGGGCATTCTTCGTGCCTGCTCCCATAAGACCCAAGGATATTATAGCCACTGCCACGACCGGCAAACCTTGTCTTCCGAAAATGATATAATTTAGGTATGCAGACATTGTACGAAAAACACATACCTGCGCAGCTTCCGCATCCGTATCCCTTCCGAGTCTCCTTTGCGCTCACGCCCTACACCTGTCAATAATATCAAATCAGAAACAGGTGGACAAGGAATAGTTTAGAAGTGAATATAGAAAAAATGGGTTAGAGTGGCTTATTTTGGACTCCAGCGTATGCAAAGCCTCGGCGGACTGCTACTCAAATTCGAACGCTTGAATCAGCTCCCACGACGCAGTCTCATTGGAGTGGCAATGCCTGTAGAAGCCAAGGGGAGTATTAGAAAATTGAAAAACGTTACAAGCACAAAAACGGCAATAAAGCAACATAAGCCCTTATAAAAAGTTTAAACAGATACAAGCGATGTTGGCTTACACTATCGCAACCATTATGACACGGCAGTTGACAATGCGAACCCATTAGAACGTTCCTGCAATGACACGGCAGAAATTGCATTAGCAGAATCTATTAATTCGTGCGAATCCAAAATCAACTTCGCAGGACAACATCATATGCTTCAATAACAAAGGTACGAACAACGAGTGCGGTATTGAAAGGTCCTTACCTCGAAGTACAGGTCCGAAGGGAGAAGAAAAAGGGATACCAACCCCGCTGCAGCACAATCGCTCTCATCGTTCGTGTTCTTGAAGGGGCTGTCAACGCTTCGGGTCCACCCGACTGGCCCGAGTAGACCCAACCATTTATAAAGGATCCGGTTCCATGATTATGTTGAAATAAATGATTGGGTCGGTTTCGGTTCTCGCCCCTCCCGAATCGATTCATTCCCAAAACCGATTATTTTGTTAGCCTCATATGTTATTTCCTTCCTTTTCTTATAATTTTTCTCTTATCATAAGTTTAAAGTGTCGAATCTGATAGATAGATAAATAAAGGTGTTTAACGTTTTAACATATAAGTAACTTACTATTTTTCTATCAATTTTATTAACGATATATGATTAAAGTTTAAATTTTAGTTCGCGATTTAAATAAGAAAAGTGGTCTTTTTAGCTTAAATGGTTTTGTTTCAAACCTATGTTATTGTTTCAACGTGTATTTTAGGTTAAAATGGACGGTTTTGGGTCTAAGATTTTGTCCCAATTAATGATCTGTTCGGGAGTGCTTCTACCTAGAACGTACTCGGATCCCACCCGTTGACAGCCCTATCTTGAATGGCAGCCAATTTCCGGTCGAGCCACCACTCAAAGCTTGATGACAAATAGTCAGTCACTTATCTGAAGGAATTAAAAGAAAATGGAAGTCCATTGAGCAAGGGATGTGTCTTGTATACTTACATTGTTATCGGAAACCGGAAACAATAGTATGGAGCGATAGTCGGAAAGCCCTCCCCAAAAGTAGCAACGCCTCGAGCAATCCAAACCAACAAATATAACCGGAGCAAATTAGTAAGCCATACACCCAAAAGAGGACACAGAATGAAGCGGAGAGTTGAGAAGCTTACACCGAAGATTGCACCAGCTTCCTTATAGTAAAGCCGTGAGAGCTTCCACAGCTTGCCTGCAAATCGAGCATTCTCCGTTCCTGCCCAGAGGAACCAAAGATATTACTCCACAACCGGCAAAGTTATATTCCAAAAGTGTTAAAATATAGGAATGCAGACATTCTACAACAATCACATGCCTGTGCCGCTTCCGAATCCGTATCACTTCCGAATCTCCTTTCCGTACCCACGCCATTCACCTGTCAAGAATATCTAATCAGAAACAGGTGGAGAAATAAAAAGTCTAAGAGTGAATAAAGAGGTTAAAGTTGCTCATTCTGGACTCCAGCGTAAGAGAGGCTTTGGCTGATCACTGCTGCAATTCGAACGTTTGAATCATCTCCGCCGATGCAATCTCCTGAAAGTGGCAATGCGTGAATGTGTCAGTCATGAGGATTATTAATAAATTAATTAAAGTTACAAGCAAAACAACAGCAATTGAGCAGTTAGTAACCCACACACCCACGACAACATCAAGTCATTTATCCCACGGAATTAAAAGGAAACGGAACTGAAGAAAGCTTGGGATGTTTCCTATACTTTCATTGATATCGAAAACCGGGAACGTAGCAAAGCCTCGAGCAATCTAAACTACGCATGTAACCAAAGCAAAATAGTAACCCACACACCCAAACGAGAACTCCGGATGAAGTTGAGAATTGAGAAGCTTACACCGAAGAGTTGATCGGCTTCGTTATAGTATTGCCGCGAGAGGTTGCGCATCTTGCCCGCAAGTCGAGCATTCTCCGTGCCTGCACCCATAAGAACCAAGGATATTATGGTCACCTCCACAACTGGCAAGCCATATATTCCAAAAATGTTCAAATTTAGGGATGCGGACATTCTACAACGAGCGCATACCCATGCCGCTTCCGAAACCGTTTCACTTCCGAGCCTTCTTTCTGCGCCCACGCCATTCACCTGCGAAAAATATCTAATTAGAAATAGGTGGAAAGAAAAAAGTTTACGAGTGTATACAGAAGAAATGGGTTAGAGTGGCCCATTCTGGACTCCAGCGTATGCGACGCCGTGGCTGTTCATTGTTACAATTCGAACGCTTGAATCGGCTCCGCGGATGCAATTTCCTGGAAGCGGCAATGCATGAAAATGCCGGTGATGAGGATTATTAACAAATTCAGAAAAATAACAAGCACAACAATGGTAATAGAGCAATTATTAACCCACACACCCACAAGAAACATCCATTCAGTTATCCTACGGAGTCAAAAGAAAACAAAACTGAATTAAGCACGGGAAGTTTCCTATACTTACATTGATATCGAAACCGGGAACAATGGTAAGGCACAGGAGCTAGTACGCCGATCGCCAAAAGTAGCAACGCCTCGAGAATTCAAAAACTACGCATATAACCAATCAAATTTAGTAACCCATACATCCAAACAAGAACACCAAATGAAGCTGAGAATTAAGAAGCTTACACCGAGGAGTTGATCAGCTTCCTTACAGTTTCTTCGCGAGAGGTTGCGTATCTTGCCCGTGAGTCGGGCATTCTTCGTGCCTGCTCCCATAAGACCCAAGGATATTATAGCCACTGCCACGACCGGCAAACCTTGTCTTCCGAAAATGATATAATTTAGGTATGCAGACATTGTACGAAAAACACATACCTGCGCAGCTTCCGCATCCGTATCCCTTCCGAGTCTCCTTTGCGCTCACGCCCTACACCTGTCAATAATATCAAATCAGAAACAGGTGGACAAGGAATAGTTTAGAAGTGAATATAGAAAAAATGGGTTAGAGTGGCTTATTTTGGACTCCAGCGTATGCAAAGCCTCGGCGGACTGCTACTCAAATTCGAACGCTTGAATCAGCTCCCACGACGCAGTCTCATTGGAGTGGCAATGCCTGTAGAAGCCAAGGGGAGTATTAGAAAATTGAAAAACGTTACAAGCACAAAAACGGCAATAAAGCAACATAAGCCCTTATAAAAAGTTTAAACAGATACAAGCGATGTTGGCTTACACTATCGCAACCATTATGACACGGCAGTTGACAATGCGAACCCATTAGAACGTTCCTGCAATGACACGGCAGAAATTGCATTAGCAGAATCTATTAATTCGTGCGAATCCAAAATCAACTTCGCAGGACAACATCATATGCTTCAATAACAAAGGTACGAACAACGAGTGCGGTATTGAAAGGTCCTTACCTCGAAGTACAGGTCCGAAGGGAGAAGAAAAAGGGATACCAACCCCGCTGCAGCACAATCGCTCTCATCGTTCGTGTTCTTGAAGGGGCTGTCAACGCTTCGGGTCCACCCGACTGGCCCGAGTAGACCCAACCATTTATAAAGGATCCGGTTCCATGATTATGTTGAAATAAATGATTGGGTCGGTTTCGGTTCTCGCCCCTCCCGAATCGATTCATTCCCAAAACCGATTATTTTGTTAGCCTCATATGTTATTTCCTTCCTTTTCTTATAATTTTTCTCTTATCATAAGTTTAAAGTGTCGAATCTGATAGATAGATAAATAAAGGTGTTTAACGTTTTAACATATAAGTAACTTACTATTTTTCTATCAATTTTATTAACGATATATGATTAAAGTTTAAATTTTAGTTCGCGATTTAAATAAGAAAAGTGGTCTTTTTAGCTTAAATGGTTTTGTTTCAAACCTATGTTATTGTTTCAACGTGTATTTTAGGTTAAAATGGACGGTTTTGGGTCTAAGATTTTGTCCCAATTAATGATCTGTTCGGGAGTGCTTCTACCTAGAACGTACTCGGATCCCACCCGTTGACAGCCCTATCTTGAATGGCAGCCAATTTCCGGTCGAGCCACCACTCAAAGCTTGATGACAAATAGTCAGTCACTTATCTGAAGGAATTAAAAGAAAATGGAAGTCCATTGAGCAAGGGATGTGTCTTGTATACTTACATTGTTATCGGAAACCGGAAACAATAGTATGGAGCGATAGTCGGAAAGCCCTCCCCAAAAGTAGCAACGCCTCGAGCAATCCAAACCAACAAATATAACCGGAGCAAATTAGTAAGCCATACACCCAAAAGAGGACACAGAATGAAGCGGAGAGTTGAGAAGCTTACACCGAAGATTGCACCAGCTTCCTTATAGTAAAGCCGTGAGAGCTTCCACAGCTTGCCTGCAAATCGAGCATTCTCCGTTCCTGCCCAGAGGAACCAAAGATATTACTCCACAACCGGCAAAGTTATATTCCAAAAGTGTTAAAATATAGGAATGCAGACATTCTACAACAATCACATGCCTGTGCCGCTTCCGAATCCGTATCACTTCCGAATCTCCTTTCCGTACCCACGCCATTCACCTGTCAAGAATATCTAATCAGAAACAGGTGGAGAAATAAAAAGTCTAAGAGTGAATAAAGAGGTTAAAGTTGCTCATTCTGGACTCCAGCGTAAGAGAGGCTTTGGCTGATCACTGCTGCAATTCGAACGTTTGAATCATCTCCGCCGATGCAATCTCCTGAAAGTGGCAATGCGTGAATGTGTCAGTCATGAGGATTATTAATAAATTAATTAAAGTTACAAGCAAAACAACAGCAATTGAGCAGTTAGTAACCCACACACCCACGACAACATCAAGTCATTTATCCCACGGAATTAAAAGGAAACGGAACTGAAGAAAGCTTGGGATGTTTCCTATACTTTCATTGATATCGAAAACCGGGAACGTAGCAAAGCCTCGAGCAATCTAAACTACGCATGTAACCAAAGCAAAATAGTAACCCACACACCCAAACGAGAACTCCGGATGAAGTTGAGAATTGAGAAGCTTACACCGAAGAGTTGATCGGCTTCGTTATAGTATTGCCGCGAGAGGTTGCGCATCTTGCCCGCAAGTCGAGCATTCTCCGTGCCTGCACCCATAAGAACCAAGGATATTATGGTCACCTCCACAACTGGCAAGCCATATATTCCAAAAATGTTCAAATTTAGGGATGCGGACATTCTACAACGAGCGCATACCCATGCCGCTTCCGAAACCGTTTCACTTCCGAGCCTTCTTTCTGCGCCCACGCCATTCACCTGCGAAAAATATCTAATTAGAAATAGGTGGAAAGAAAAAAGTTTACGAGTGTATACAGAAGAAATGGGTTAGAGTGGCCCATTCTGGACTCCAGCGTATGCGACGCCGTGGCTGTTCATTGTTACAATTCGAACGCTTGAATCGGCTCCGCGGATGCAATTTCCTGGAAGCGGCAATGCATGAAAATGCCGGTGATGAGGATTATTAACAAATTCAGAAAAATAACAAGCACAACAATGGTAATAGAGCAATTATTAACCCACACACCCACAAGAAACATCCATTCAGTTATCCTACGGAGTCAAAAGAAAACAAAACTGAATTAAGCACGGGAAGTTTCCTATACTTACATTGATATCGAAACCGGGAACAATGGTAAGGCACAGGAGCTAGTACGCCGATCGCCAAAAGTAGCAACGCCTCGAGAATTCAAAAACTACGCATATAACCAATCAAATTTAGTAACCCATACATCCAAACAAGAACACCAAATGAAGCTGAGAATTAAGAAGCTTACACCGAGGAGTTGATCAGCTTCCTTACAGTTTCTTCGCGAGAGGTTGCGTATCTTGCCCGTGAGTCGGGCATTCTTCGTGCCTGCTCCCATAAGACCCAAGGATATTATAGCCACTGCCACGACCGGCAAACCTTGTCTTCCGAAAATGATATAATTTAGGTATGCAGACATTGTACGAAAAACACATACCTGCGCAGCTTCCGCATCCGTATCCCTTCCGAGTCTCCTTTGCGCTCACGCCCTACACCTGTCAATAATATCAAATCAGAAACAGGTGGACAAGGAATAGTTTAGAAGTGAATATAGAAAAAATGGGTTAGAGTGGCTTATTTTGGACTCCAGCGTATGCAAAGCCTCGGCGGACTGCTACTCAAATTCGAACGCTTGAATCAGCTCCCACGACGCAGTCTCATTGGAGTGGCAATGCCTGTAGAAGCCAAGGGGAGTATTAGAAAATTGAAAAACGTTACAAGCACAAAAACGGCAATAAAGCAACATAAGCCCTTATAAAAAGTTTAAACAGATACAAGCGATGTTGGCTTACACTATCGCAACCATTATGACACGGCAGTTGACAATGCGAACCCATTAGAACGTTCCTGCAATGACACGGCAGAAATTGCATTAGCAGAATCTATTAATTCGTGCGAATCCAAAATCAACTTCGCAGGACAACATCATATGCTTCAATAACAAAGGTACGAACAACGAGTGCGGTATTGAAAGGTCCTTACCTCGAAGTACAGGTCCGAAGGGAGAAGAAAAAGGGATACCAACCCCGCTGCAGCACAATCGCTCTCATCGTTCGTGTTCTTGAAGGGGCTGTCAACGCTTCGGGTCCACCCGACTGGCCCGAGTAGACCCAACCATTTATAAAGGATCCGGTTCCATGATTATGTTGAAATAAATGATTGGGTCGGTTTCGGTTCTCGCCCCTCCCGAATCGATTCATTCCCAAAACCGATTATTTTGTTAGCCTCATATGTTATTTCCTTCCTTTTCTTATAATTTTTCTCTTATCATAAGTTTAAAGTGTCGAATCTGATAGATAGATAAATAAAGGTGTTTAACGTTTTAACATATAAGTAACTTACTATTTTTCTATCAATTTTATTAACGATATATGATTAAAGTTTAAATTTTAGTTCGCGATTTAAATAAGAAAAGTGGTCTTTTTAGCTTAAATGGTTTTGTTTCAAACCTATGTTATTGTTTCAACGTGTATTTTAGGTTAAAATGGACGGTTTTGGGTCTAAGATTTTGTCCCAATTAATGATCTGTTCGGGAGTGCTTCTACCTAGAACGTACTCGGATCCCACCCGTTGACAGCCCTATCTTGAATGGCAGCCAATTTCCGGTCGAGCCACCACTCAAAGCTTGATGACAAATAGTCAGTCACTTATCTGAAGGAATTAAAAGAAAATGGAAGTCCATTGAGCAAGGGATGTGTCTTGTATACTTACATTGTTATCGGAAACCGGAAACAATAGTATGGAGCGATAGTCGGAAAGCCCTCCCCAAAAGTAGCAACGCCTCGAGCAATCCAAACCAACAAATATAACCGGAGCAAATTAGTAAGCCATACACCCAAAAGAGGACACAGAATGAAGCGGAGAGTTGAGAAGCTTACACCGAAGATTGCACCAGCTTCCTTATAGTAAAGCCGTGAGAGCTTCCACAGCTTGCCTGCAAATCGAGCATTCTCCGTTCCTGCCCAGAGGAACCAAAGATATTACTCCACAACCGGCAAAGTTATATTCCAAAAGTGTTAAAATATAGGAATGCAGACATTCTACAACAATCACATGCCTGTGCCGCTTCCGAATCCGTATCACTTCCGAATCTCCTTTCCGTACCCACGCCATTCACCTGTCAAGAATATCTAATCAGAAACAGGTGGAGAAATAAAAAGTCTAAGAGTGAATAAAGAGGTTAAAGTTGCTCATTCTGGACTCCAGCGTAAGAGAGGCTTTGGCTGATCACTGCTGCAATTCGAACGTTTGAATCATCTCCGCCGATGCAATCTCCTGAAAGTGGCAATGCGTGAATGTGTCAGTCATGAGGATTATTAATAAATTAATTAAAGTTACAAGCAAAACAACAGCAATTGAGCAGTTAGTAACCCACACACCCACGACAACATCAAGTCATTTATCCCACGGAATTAAAAGGAAACGGAACTGAAGAAAGCTTGGGATGTTTCCTATACTTTCATTGATATCGAAAACCGGGAACGTAGCAAAGCCTCGAGCAATCTAAACTACGCATGTAACCAAAGCAAAATAGTAACCCACACACCCAAACGAGAACTCCGGATGAAGTTGAGAATTGAGAAGCTTACACCGAAGAGTTGATCGGCTTCGTTATAGTATTGCCGCGAGAGGTTGCGCATCTTGCCCGCAAGTCGAGCATTCTCCGTGCCTGCACCCATAAGAACCAAGGATATTATGGTCACCTCCACAACTGGCAAGCCATATATTCCAAAAATGTTCAAATTTAGGGATGCGGACATTCTACAACGAGCGCATACCCATGCCGCTTCCGAAACCGTTTCACTTCCGAGCCTTCTTTCTGCGCCCACGCCATTCACCTGCGAAAAATATCTAATTAGAAATAGGTGGAAAGAAAAAAGTTTACGAGTGTATACAGAAGAAATGGGTTAGAGTGGCCCATTCTGGACTCCAGCGTATGCGACGCCGTGGCTGTTCATTGTTACAATTCGAACGCTTGAATCGGCTCCGCGGATGCAATTTCCTGGAAGCGGCAATGCATGAAAATGCCGGTGATGAGGATTATTAACAAATTCAGAAAAATAACAAGCACAACAATGGTAATAGAGCAATTATTAACCCACACACCCACAAGAAACATCCATTCAGTTATCCTACGGAGTCAAAAGAAAACAAAACTGAATTAAGCACGGGAAGTTTCCTATACTTACATTGATATCGAAACCGGGAACAATGGTAAGGCACAGGAGCTAGTACGCCGATCGCCAAAAGTAGCAACGCCTCGAGAATTCAAAAACTACGCATATAACCAATCAAATTTAGTAACCCATACATCCAAACAAGAACACCAAATGAAGCTGAGAATTAAGAAGCTTACACCGAGGAGTTGATCAGCTTCCTTACAGTTTCTTCGCGAGAGGTTGCGTATCTTGCCCGTGAGTCGGGCATTCTTCGTGCCTGCTCCCATAAGACCCAAGGATATTATAGCCACTGCCACGACCGGCAAACCTTGTCTTCCGAAAATGATATAATTTAGGTATGCAGACATTGTACGAAAAACACATACCTGCGCAGCTTCCGCATCCGTATCCCTTCCGAGTCTCCTTTGCGCTCACGCCCTACACCTGTCAATAATATCAAATCAGAAACAGGTGGACAAGGAATAGTTTAGAAGTGAATATAGAAAAAATGGGTTAGAGTGGCTTATTTTGGACTCCAGCGTATGCAAAGCCTCGGCGGACTGCTACTCAAATTCGAACGCTTGAATCAGCTCCCACGACGCAGTCTCATTGGAGTGGCAATGCCTGTAGAAGCCAAGGGGAGTATTAGAAAATTGAAAAACGTTACAAGCACAAAAACGGCAATAAAGCAACATAAGCCCTTATAAAAAGTTTAAACAGATACAAGCGATGTTGGCTTACACTATCGCAACCATTATGACACGGCAGTTGACAATGCGAACCCATTAGAACGTTCCTGCAATGACACGGCAGAAATTGCATTAGCAGAATCTATTAATTCGTGCGAATCCAAAATCAACTTCGCAGGACAACATCATATGCTTCAATAACAAAGGTACGAACAACGAGTGCGGTATTGAAAGGTCCTTACCTCGAAGTACAGGTCCGAAGGGAGAAGAAAAAGGGATACCAACCCCGCTGCAGCACAATCGCTCTCATCGTTCGTGTTCTTGAAGGGGCTGTCAACGCTTCGGGTCCACCCGACTGGCCCGAGTAGACCCAACCATTTATAAAGGATCCGGTTCCATGATTATGTTGAAATAAATGATTGGGTCGGTTTCGGTTCTCGCCCCTCCCGAATCGATTCATTCCCAAAACCGATTATTTTGTTAGCCTCATATGTTATTTCCTTCCTTTTCTTATAATTTTTCTCTTATCATAAGTTTAAAGTGTCGAATCTGATAGATAGATAAATAAAGGTGTTTAACGTTTTAACATATAAGTAACTTACTATTTTTCTATCAATTTTATTAACGATATATGATTAAAGTTTAAATTTTAGTTCGCGATTTAAATAAGAAAAGTGGTCTTTTTAGCTTAAATGGTTTTGTTTCAAACCTATGTTATTGTTTCAACGTGTATTTTAGGTTAAAATGGACGGTTTTGGGTCTAAGATTTTGTCCCAATTAATGATCTGTTCGGGAGTGCTTCTACCTAGAACGTACTCGGATCCCACCCGTTGACAGCCCTATCTTGAATGGCAGCCAATTTCCGGTCGAGCCACCACTCAAAGCTTGATGACAAATAGTCAGTCACTTATCTGAAGGAATTAAAAGAAAATGGAAGTCCATTGAGCAAGGGATGTGTCTTGTATACTTACATTGTTATCGGAAACCGGAAACAATAGTATGGAGCGATAGTCGGAAAGCCCTCCCCAAAAGTAGCAACGCCTCGAGCAATCCAAACCAACAAATATAACCGGAGCAAATTAGTAAGCCATACACCCAAAAGAGGACACAGAATGAAGCGGAGAGTTGAGAAGCTTACACCGAAGATTGCACCAGCTTCCTTATAGTAAAGCCGTGAGAGCTTCCACAGCTTGCCTGCAAATCGAGCATTCTCCGTTCCTGCCCAGAGGAACCAAAGATATTACTCCACAACCGGCAAAGTTATATTCCAAAAGTGTTAAAATATAGGAATGCAGACATTCTACAACAATCACATGCCTGTGCCGCTTCCGAATCCGTATCACTTCCGAATCTCCTTTCCGTACCCACGCCATTCACCTGTCAAGAATATCTAATCAGAAACAGGTGGAGAAATAAAAAGTCTAAGAGTGAATAAAGAGGTTAAAGTTGCTCATTCTGGACTCCAGCGTAAGAGAGGCTTTGGCTGATCACTGCTGCAATTCGAACGTTTGAATCATCTCCGCCGATGCAATCTCCTGAAAGTGGCAATGCGTGAATGTGTCAGTCATGAGGACTATTAATAAATTAATTAAAGTTACAAGCAAAACAACAGCAATTGAGCAGTTAGTAACCCACACACCCACGACAACATCAAGTCATTTATCCCACGGAATTAAAAGGAAACGGAACCGAAGAAAGCTTGGGATGTTTCCTATACTTTCATTGATATCGAAAACCGGGAACGTAGCAAAGCCTCGAGCAATCTAAACTACGCATGTAACCAAAGCAAAATAGTAACCCACACACCCAAACGAGAACTCCGGATGAAGTTGAGAATTGAGAAGCTTACACCGAAGAGTTGATCGGCTTCGTTATAGTATTGCCGCGAGAGGTTGCGCATCTTGCCCGCAAGTCGAGCATTCTCCGTGCCTGCACCCATAAGAACCAAGGATATTATGGTCACCTCCACAACTGGCAAGCCATATATTCCAACAATGTTCAAATTTAGGGATGCGGACATTCTACAACGAGCGCATACCCATGCCGCTTCCGAAACCGTTTCACTTCCGAGCCTTCTTTCTGCGCCCACGCCATTCACCTGCGAAAAATATCTAATTAGAAATAGGTGGAAAGAAAAAAGTTTACGAGTGTATACAGAAGAAATGGGTTAGAGTGGCCCATTCTGGACTCCAGCGTATGCGACGCCGTGGCTGTTCATTGTTACAATTCGAACGCTTGAATCGGCTCCGCGGATGCAATTTCCTGGAAGCGGCAATGCATGAAAATGCCGGTGATGAGGATTATTAACAAATTCAGAAAAATAACAAGCACAACAATGGTAATAGAGCAATTATTAACCCACACACCCACAAGAAACATCCATTCAGTTATCCTACGGAGTCAAAAGAAAACAAAACTGAATTAAGCACGGGAAGTTTCCTATACTTACATTGATATCGAAACCGGGAACAATGGTAAGGCACAGGAGCTAGTACGCCGATCGCCAAAAGTAGCAACGCCTCGAGAATTCAAAAACTACGCATATAACCAATCAAATTTAGTAACCCATACATCCAAACAAGAACACCAAATGAAGCTGAGAATTAAGAAGCTTACACCGAGGAGTTGATCAGCTTCCTTACAGTTTCTTCGCGAGAGGTTGCGTATCTTGCCCGTGAGTCGGGCATTCTTCGTGCCTGCTCCCATAAGACCCAAGGATATTATAGCCACTGCCACGACCGGCAAACCTTGTCTTCCGAAAATGATATAATTTAGGTATGCAGACATTGTACGAAAAACACATACCTGCGCAGCTTCCGCATCCGTATCCCTTCCGAGTCTCCTTTGCGCTCACGCCCTACACCTGTCAATAATATCAAATCAGAAACAGGTGGACAAGGAATAGTTTAGAAGTGAATATAGAAAAAATGGGTTAGAGTGGCTTATTTTGGACTCCAGCGTATGCAAAGCCTCGGCGGACTGCTACTCAAATTCGAACGCTTGAATCAGCTCCCACGACGCAGTCTCATTGGAGTGGCAATGCCTGTAGAAGCCAAGGGGAGTATTAGAAAATTGAAAAACGTTACAAGCACAAAAACGGCAATAAAGCAACATAAGCCCTTATAAAAAGTTTAAACAGATACAAGCGATGTTGGCTTACACTATCGCAACCATTATGACACGGCAGTTGACAATGCGAACCCATTAGAACGTTCCTGCAATGACACGGCAGAAATTGCATTAGCAGAATCTATTAATTCGTGCGAATCCAAAATCAACTTCGCAGGACAACATCATATGCTTCAATAACAAAGGTACGAACAACGAGTGCGGTATTGAAAGGTCCTTACCTCGAAGTACAGGTCCGAAGGGAGAAGAAAAAGGGATACCAACCCCGCTGCAGCACAATCGCTCTCATCGTTCGTGTTCTTGAAGGGGCTGTCAACGCTTCGGGTCCACCCGACTGGCCCGAGTAGACCCAACCATTTATAAAGGATCCGGTTCCATGATTATGTTGAAATAAATGATTGGGTCGGTTTCGGTTCTCGCCCCTCCCGAATCGATTCATTCCCAAAACCGATTATTTTGTTAGCCTCATATGTTATTTCCTTCCTTTTCTTATAATTTTTCTCTTATCATAAGTTTAAAGTGTCGAATCTGATAGATAGATAAATAAAGGTGTTTAACGTTTTAACATATAAGTAACTTACTATTTTTCTATCAATTTTATTAACGATATATGATTAAAGTTTAAATTTTAGTTCGCGATTTAAATAAGAAAAGTGGTCTTTTTAGCTTAAATGGTTTTGTTTCAAACCTATGTTATTGTTTCAACGTGTATTTTAGGTTAAAATGGACGGTTTTGGGTCTAAGATTTTGTCCCAATTAATGATCTGTTCGGGAGTGCTTCTACCTAGAACGTACTCGGATCCCACCCGTTGACAGCCCTATCTTGAATGGCAGCCAATTTCCGGTCGAGCCACCACTCAAAGCTTGATGACAAATAGTCAGTCACTTATCTGAAGGAATTAAAAGAAAATGGAAGTCCATTGAGCAAGGGATGTGTCTTGTATACTTACATTGTTATCGGAAACCGGAAACAATAGTATGGAGCGATAGTCGGAAAGCCCTCCCCAAAAGTAGCAACGCCTCGAGCAATCCAAACCAACAAATATAACCGGAGCAAATTAGTAAGCCATACACCCAAAAGAGGACACAGAATGAAGCGGAGAGTTGAGAAGCTTACACCGAAGATTGCACCAGCTTCCTTATAGTAAAGCCGTGAGAGCTTCCACAGCTTGCCTGCAAATCGAGCATTCTCCGTTCCTGCCCAGAGGAACCAAAGATATTACTCCACAACCGGCAAAGTTATATTCCAAAAGTGTTAAAATATAGGAATGCAGACATTCTACAACAATCACATGCCTGTGCCGCTTCCGAATCCGTATCACTTCCGAATCTCCTTTCCGTACCCACGCCATTCACCTGTCAAGAATATCTAATCAGAAACAGGTGGAGAAATAAAAAGTCTAAGAGTGAATAAAGAGGTTAAAGTTGCTCATTCTGGACTCCAGCGTAAGAGAGGCTTTGGCTGATCACTGCTGCAATTCGAACGTTTGAATCATCTCCGCCGATGCAATCTCCTGAAAGTGGCAATGCGTGAATGTGTCAGTCATGAGGACTATTAATAAATTAATTAAAGTTACAAGCAAAACAACAGCAATTGAGCAGTTAGTAACCCACACACCCACGACAACATCAAGTCATTTATCCCACGGAATTAAAAGGAAACGGAACTGAAGAAAGCTTGGGATGTTTCCTATACTTTCATTGATATCGAAAACCGGGAACGTAGCAAAGCCTCGAGCAATCTAAACTACGCATGTAACCAAAGCAAAATAGTAACCCACACACCCAAACGAGAACTCCGGATGAAGTTGAGAATTGAGAAGCTTACACCGAAGAGTTGATCGGCTTCGTTATAGTATTGCCGCGAGAGGTTGCGCATCTTGCCCGCAAGTCGAGCATTCTCCGTGCCTGCACCCATAAGAACCAAGGATATTATGGTCACCTCCACAACTGGCAAGCCATATATTCCAACAATGTTCAAATTTAGGGATGCGGACATTCTACAACGAGCGCATACCCATGCCGCTTCCGAAACCGTTTCACTTCCGAGCCTTCTTTCTGCGCCCACGCCATTCACCTGCGAAAAATATCTAATTAGAAATAGGTGGAAAGAAAAAAGTTTACGAGTGTATACAGAAGAAATGGGTTAGAGTGGCCCATTCTGGACTCCAGCGTATGCGACGCCGTGGCTGTTCATTGTTACAATTCAAACGCTTGAATCGGCTCCGCGGATGCAATTTCCTGGAAGCGGCAATGCATGAAAATGCCGGTGATGAGGATTATTAACAAATTCAGAAAAATAACAAGCACAACAATGGTAATAGAGCAATTATTAACCCACACACCCACAAGAAACATCCATTCAGTTATCCTACGGAGTCAAAAGAAAACAAAACTGAATTAAGCACGGGAAGTTTCCTATACTTACATTGATATCGAAACCGGGAACAATGGTAAGGCACAGGAGCTAGTACGCCGATCGCCAAAAGTAGCAACGCCTCGAGAATTCAAAAACTACGCATATAACCAATCAAATTTAGTAACCCATACATCCAAACAAGAACACCAAATGAAGCTGAGAATTAAGAAGCTTACACCGAGGAGTTGATCAGCTTCCTTACAGTTTCTTCGCGAGAGGTTGCGTATCTTGCCCGTGAGTCGGGCATTCTTCGTGCCTGCTCCCATAAGACCCAAGGATATTATAGCCACTGCCACGACCGGCAAACCTTGTCTTCCGAAAATGATATAATTTAGGTATGCAGACATTGTACGAAAAACACATACCTGCGCAGCTTCCGCATCCGTATCCCTTCCGAGTCTCCTTTGCGCTCACGCCCTACACCTGTCAATAATATCAAATCAGAAACAGGTGGACAAGGAATAGTTTAGAAGTGAATATAGAAAAAATGGGTTAGAGTGGCTTATTTTGGACTCCAGCGTATGCAAAGCCTCGGCGGACTGCTACTCAAATTCGAACGCTTGAATCAGCTCCCACGACGCAGTCTCATTGGAGTGGCAATGCCTGTAGAAGCCAAGGGGAGTATTAGAAAATTGAAAAACGTTACAAGCACAAAAACGGCAATAAAGCAACATAAGCCCTTATAAAAAGTTTAAACAGATACAAGCGATGTTGGCTTACACTATCGCAACCATTATGACACGGCAGTTGACAATGCGAACCCATTAGAACGTTCCTGCAATGACACGGCAGAAATTGCATTAGCAGAATCTATTAATTCGTGCGAATCCAAAATCAACTTCGCAGGACAACATCATATGCTTCAATAACAAAGGTACGAACAACGAGTGCGGTATTGAAAGGTCCTTACCTCGAAGTACAGGTCCGAAGGGAGAAGAAAAAGGGATACCAACCCCGCTGCAGCACAATCGCTCTCATCGTTCGTGTTCTTGAAGGGGCTGTCAACGCTTCGGGTCCACCCGACTGGCCCGAGTAGACCCAACCATTTATAAAGGATCCGGTTCCATGATTATGTTGAAATAAATGATTGGGTCGGTTTCGGTTCTCGCCCCTCCCGAATCGATTCATTCCCAAAACCGATTATTTTGTTAGCCTCATATGTTATTTCCTTCCTTTTCTTATAATTTTTCTCTTATCATAAGTTTAAAGTGTCGAATCTGATAGATAGATAAATAAAGGTGTTTAACGTTTTAACATATAAGTAACTTACTATTTTTCTATCAATTTTATTAACGATATATGATTAAAGTTTAAATTTTAGTTCGCGATTTAAATAAGAAAAGTGGTCTTTTTAGCTTAAATGGTTTTGTTTCAAACCTATGTTATTGTTTCAACGTGTATTTTAGGTTAAAATGGACGGTTTTGGGTCTAAGATTTTGTCCCAATTAATGATCTGTTCGGGAGTGCTTCTACCTAGAACGTACTCGGATCCCACCCGTTGACAGCCCTATCTTGAATGGCAGCCAATTTCCGGTCGAGCCACCACTCAAAGCTTGATGACAAATAGTCAGTCACTTATCTGAAGGAATTAAAAGAAAATGGAAGTCCATTGAGCAAGGGATGTGTCTTGTATACTTACATTGTTATCGGAAACCGGAAACAATAGTATGGAGCGATAGTCGGAAAGCCCTCCCCAAAAGTAGCAACGCCTCGAGCAATCCAAACCAACAAATATAACCGGAGCAAATTAGTAAGCCATACACCCAAAAGAGGACACAGAATGAAGCGGAGAGTTGAGAAGCTTACACCGAAGATTGCACCAGCTTCCTTATAGTAAAGCCGTGAGAGCTTCCACAGCTTGCCTGCAAATCGAGCATTCTCCGTTCCTGCCCAGAGGAACCAAAGATATTACTCCACAACCGGCAAAGTTATATTCCAAAAGTGTTAAAATATAGGAATGCAGACATTCTACAACAATCACATGCCTGTGCCGCTTCCGAATCCGTATCACTTCCGAATCTCCTTTCCGTACCCACGCCATTCACCTGTCAAGAATATCTAATCAGAAACAGGTGGAGAAATAAAAAGTCTAAGAGTGAATAAAGAGGTTAAAGTTGCTCATTCTGGACTCCAGCGTAAGAGAGGCTTTGGCTGATCACTGCTGCAATTCGAACGTTTGAATCATCTCCGCCGATGCAATCTCCTGAAAGTGGCAATGCGTGAATGTGTCAGTCATGAGGACTATTAATAAATTAATTAAAGTTACAAGCAAAACAACAGCAATTGAGCAGTTAGTAACCCACACACCCACGACAACATCAAGTCATTTATCCCACGGAATTAAAAGGAAACGGAACCGAAGAAAGCTTGGGATGTTTCCTATACTTTCATTGATATCGAAAACCGGGAACGTAGCAAAGCCTCGAGCAATCTAAACTACGCATGTAACCAAAGCAAAATAGTAACCCACACACCCAAACGAGAACTCCGGATGAAGTTGAGAATTGAGAAGCTTACACCGAAGAGTTGATCGGCTTCGTTATAGTATTGCCGCGAGAGGTTGCGCATCTTGCCCGCAAGTCGAGCATTCTCCGTGCCTGCACCCATAAGAACCAAGGATATTATGGTCACCTCCACAACTGGCAAGCCATATATTCCAACAATGTTCAAATTTAGGGATGCGGACATTCTACAACGAGCGCATACCCATGCCGCTTCCGAAACCGTTTCACTTCCGAGCCTTCTTTCTGCGCCCACGCCATTCACCTGCGAAAAATATCTAATTAGAAATAGGTGGAAAGAAAAAAGTTTACGAGTGTATACAGAAGAAATGGGTTAGAGTGGCCCATTCTGGACTCCAGCGTATGCGACGCCGTGGCTGTTCATTGTTACAATTCGAACGCTTGAATCGGCTCCGCGGATGCAATTTCCTGGAAGCGGCAATGCATGAAAATGCCGGTGATGAGGATTATTAACAAATTCAGAAAAATAACAAGCACAACAATGGTAATAGAGCAATTATTAACCCACACACCCACAAGAAACATCCATTCAGTTATCCTACGGAGTCAAAAGAAAACAAAACTGAATTAAGCACGGGAAGTTTCCTATACTTACATTGATATCGAAACCGGGAACAATGGTAAGGCACAGGAGCTAGTACGCCGATCGCCAAAAGTAGCAACGCCTCGAGAATTCAAAAACTACGCATATAACCAATCAAATTTAGTAACCCATACATCCAAACAAGAACACCAAATGAAGCTGAGAATTAAGAAGCTTACACCGAGGAGTTGATCAGCTTCCTTACAGTTTCTTCGCGAGAGGTTGCGTATCTTGCCCGTGAGTCGGGCATTCTTCGTGCCTGCTCCCATAAGACCCAAGGATATTATAGCCACTGCCACGACCGGCAAACCTTGTCTTCCGAAAATGATATAATTTAGGTATGCAGACATTGTACGAAAAACACATACCTGCGCAGCTTCCGCATCCGTATCCCTTCCGAGTCTCCTTTGCGCTCACGCCCTACACCTGTCAATAATATCAAATCAGAAACAGGTGGACAAGGAATAGTTTAGAAGTGAATATAGAAAAAATGGGTTAGAGTGGCTTATTTTGGACTCCAGCGTATGCAAAGCCTCGGCGGACTGCTACTCAAATTCGAACGCTTGAATCAGCTCCCACGACGCAGTCTCATTGGAGTGGCAATGCCTGTAGAAGCCAAGGGGAGTATTAGAAAATTGAAAAACGTTACAAGCACAAAAACGGCAATAAAGCAACATAAGCCCTTATAAAAAGTTTAAACAGATACAAGCGATGTTGGCTTACACTATCGCAACCATTATGACACGGCAGTTGACAATGCGAACCCATTAGAACGTTCCTGCAATGACACGGCAGAAATTGCATTAGCAGAATCTATTAATTCGTGCGAATCCAAAATCAACTTCGCAGGACAACATCATATGCTTCAATAACAAAGGTACGAACAACGAGTGCGGTATTGAAAGGTCCTTACCTCGAAGTACAGGTCCGAAGGGAGAAGAAAAAGGGATACCAACCCCGCTGCAGCACAATCGCTCTCATCGTTCGTGTTCTTGAAGGGGCTGTCAACGCTTCGGGTCCACCCGACTGGCCCGAGTAGACCCAACCATTTATAAAGGATCCGGTTCCATGATTATGTTGAAATAAATGATTGGGTCGGTTTCGGTTCTCGCCCCTCCCGAATCGATTCATTCCCAAAACCGATTATTTTGTTAGCCTCATATGTTATTTCCTTCCTTTTCTTATAATTTTTCTCTTATCATAAGTTTAAAGTGTCGAATCTGATAGATAGATAAATAAAGGTGTTTAACGTTTTAACATATAAGTAACTTACTATTTTTCTATCAATTTTATTAACGATATATGATTAAAGTTTAAATTTTAGTTCGCGATTTAAATAAGAAAAGTGGTCTTTTTAGCTTAAATGGTTTTGTTTCAAACCTATGTTATTGTTTCAACGTGTATTTTAGGTTAAAATGGACGGTTTTGGGTCTAAGATTTTGTCCCAATTAATGATCTGTTCGGGAGTGCTTCTACCTAGAACGTACTCGGATCCCACCCGTTGACAGCCCTATCTTGAATGGCAGCCAATTTCCGGTCGAGCCACCACTCAAAGCTTGATGACAAATAGTCAGTCACTTATCTGAAGGAATTAAAAGAAAATGGAAGTCCATTGAGCAAGGGATGTGTCTTGTATACTTACATTGTTATCGGAAACCGGAAACAATAGTATGGAGCGATAGTCGGAAAGCCCTCCCCAAAAGTAGCAACGCCTCGAGCAATCCAAACCAACAAATATAACCGGAGCAAATTAGTAAGCCATACACCCAAAAGAGGACACAGAATGAAGCGGAGAGTTGAGAAGCTTACACCGAAGATTGCACCAGCTTCCTTATAGTAAAGCCGTGAGAGCTTCCACAGCTTGCCTGCAAATCGAGCATTCTCCGTTCCTGCCCAGAGGAACCAAAGATATTACTCCACAACCGGCAAAGTTATATTCCAAAAGTGTTAAAATATAGGAATGCAGACATTCTACAACAATCACATGCCTGTGCCGCTTCCGAATCCGTATCACTTCCGAATCTCCTTTCCGTACCCACGCCATTCACCTGTCAAGAATATCTAATCAGAAACAGGTGGAGAAATAAAAAGTCTAAGAGTGAATAAAGAGGTTAAAGTTGCTCATTCTGGACTCCAGCGTAAGAGAGGCTTTGGCTGATCACTGCTGCAATTCGAACGTTTGAATCATCTCCGCCGATGCAATCTCCTGAAAGTGGCAATGCGTGAATGTGTCAGTCATGAGGACTATTAATAAATTAATTAAAGTTACAAGCAAAACAACAGCAATTGAGCAGTTAGTAACCCACACACCCACGACAACATCAAGTCATTTATCCCACGGAATTAAAAGGAAACGGAACCGAAGAAAGCTTGGGATGTTTCCTATACTTTCATTGATATCGAAAACCGGGAACGTAGCAAAGCCTCGAGCAATCTAAACTACGCATGTAACCAAAGCAAAATAGTAACCCACACACCCAAACGAGAACTCCGGATGAAGTTGAGAATTGAGAAGCTTACACCGAAGAGTTGATCGGCTTCGTTATAGTATTGCCGCGAGAGGTTGCGCATCTTGCCCGCAAGTCGAGCATTCTCCGTGCCTGCACCCATAAGAACCAAGGATATTATGGTCACCTCCACAACTGGCAAGCCATATATTCCAACAATGTTCAAATTTAGGGATGCGGACATTCTACAACGAGCGCATACCCATGCCGCTTCCGAAACCGTTTCACTTCCGAGCCTTCTTTCTGCGCCCACGCCATTCACCTGCGAAAAATATCTAATTAGAAATAGGTGGAAAGAAAAAAGTTTACGAGTGTATACAGAAGAAATGGGTTAGAGTGGCCCATTCTGGACTCCAGCGTATGCGACGCCGTGGCTGTTCATTGTTACAATTCGAACGCTTGAATCGGCTCCGCGGATGCAATTTCCTGGAAGCGGCAATGCATGAAAATGCCGGTGATGAGGATTATTAACAAATTCAGAAAAATAACAAGCACAACAATGGTAATAGAGCAATTATTAACCCACACACCCACAAGAAACATCCATTCAGTTATCCTACGGAGTCAAAAGAAAACAAAACTGAATTAAGCACGGGAAGTTTCCTATACTTACATTGATATCGAAACCGGGAACAATGGTAAGGCACAGGAGCTAGTACGCCGATCGCCAAAAGTAGCAACGCCTCGAGAATTCAAAAACTACGCATATAACCAATCAAATTTAGTAACCCATACATCCAAACAAGAACACCAAATGAAGCTGAGAATTAAGAAGCTTACACCGAGGAGTTGATCAGCTTCCTTACAGTTTCTTCGCGAGAGGTTGCGTATCTTGCCCGTGAGTCGGGCATTCTTCGTGCCTGCTCCCATAAGACCCAAGGATATTATAGCCACTGCCACGACCGGCAAACCTTGTCTTCCGAAAATGATATAATTTAGGTATGCAGACATTGTACGAAAAACACATACCTGCGCAGCTTCCGCATCCGTATCCCTTCCGAGTCTCCTTTGCGCTCACGCCCTACACCTGTCAATAATATCAAATCAGAAACAGGTGGACAAGGAATAGTTTAGAAGTGAATATAGAAAAAATGGGTTAGAGTGGCTTATTTTGGACTCCAGCGTATGCAAAGCCTCGGCGGACTGCTACTCAAATTCGAACGCTTGAATCAGCTCCCACGACGCAGTCTCATTGGAGTGGCAATGCCTGTAGAAGCCAAGGGGAGTATTAGAAAATTGAAAAACGTTACAAGCACAAAAACGGCAATAAAGCAACATAAGCCCTTATAAAAAGTTTAAACAGATACAAGCGATGTTGGCTTACACTATCGCAACCATTATGACACGGCAGTTGACAATGCGAACCCATTAGAACGTTCCTGCAATGACACGGCAGAAATTGCATTAGCAGAATCTATTAATTCGTGCGAATCCAAAATCAACTTCGCAGGACAACATCATATGCTTCAATAACAAAGGTACGAACAACGAGTGCGGTATTGAAAGGTCCTTACCTCGAAGTACAGGTCCGAAGGGAGAAGAAAAAGGGATACCAACCCCGCTGCAGCACAATCGCTCTCATCGTTCGTGTTCTTGAAGGGGCTGTCAACGCTTCGGGTCCACCCGACTGGCCCGAGTAGACCCAACCATTTATAAAGGATCCGGTTCCATGATTATGTTGAAATAAATGATTGGGTCGGTTTCGGTTCTCGCCCCTCCCGAATCGATTCATTCCCAAAACCGATTATTTTGTTAGCCTCATATGTTATTTCCTTCCTTTTCTTATAATTTTTCTCTTATCATAAGTTTAAAGTGTCGAATCTGATAGATAGATAAATAAAGGTGTTTAACGTTTTAACATATAAGTAACTTACTATTTTTCTATCAATTTTATTAACGATATATGATTAAAGTTTAAATTTTAGTTCGCGATTTAAATAAGAAAAGTGGTCTTTTTAGCTTAAATGGTTTTGTTTCAAACCTATGTTATTGTTTCAACGTGTATTTTAGGTTAAAATGGACGGTTTTGGGTCTAAGATTTTGTCCCAATTAATGATCTGTTCGGGAGTGCTTCTACCTAGAACGTACTCGGATCCCACCCGTTGACAGCCCTATCTTGAATGGCAGCCAATTTCCGGTCGAGCCACCACTCAAAGCTTGATGACAAATAGTCAGTCACTTATCTGAAGGAATTAAAAGAAAATGGAAGTCCATTGAGCAAGGGATGTGTCTTGTATACTTACATTGTTATCGGAAACCGGAAACAATAGTATGGAGCGATAGTCGGAAAGCCCTCCCCAAAAGTAGCAACGCCTCGAGCAATCCAAACCAACAAATATAACCGGAGCAAATTAGTAAGCCATACACCCAAAAGAGGACACAGAATGAAGCGGAGAGTTGAGAAGCTTACACCGAAGATTGCACCAGCTTCCTTATAGTAAAGCCGTGAGAGCTTCCACAGCTTGCCTGCAAATCGAGCATTCTCCGTTCCTGCCCAGAGGAACCAAAGATATTACTCCACAACCGGCAAAGTTATATTCCAAAAGTGTTAAAATATAGGAATGCAGACATTCTACAACAATCACATGCCTGTGCCGCTTCCGAATCCGTATCACTTCCGAATCTCCTTTCCGTACCCACGCCATTCACCTGTCAAGAATATCTAATCAGAAACAGGTGGAGAAATAAAAAGTCTAAGAGTGAATAAAGAGGTTAAAGTTGCTCATTCTGGACTCCAGCGTAAGAGAGGCTTTGGCTGATCACTGCTGCAATTCGAACGTTTGAATCATCTCCGCCGATGCAATCTCCTGAAAGTGGCAATGCGTGAATGTGTCAGTCATGAGGATTATTAATAAATTAATTAAAGTTACAAGCAAAACAACAGCAATTGAGCAGTTAGTAACCCACACACCCACGACAACATCAAGTCATTTATCCCACGGAATTAAAAGGAAACGGAACTGAAGAAAGCTTGGGATGTTTCCTATACTTTCATTGATATCGAAAACCGGGAACGTAGCAAAGCCTCGAGCAATCTAAACTACGCATGTAACCAAAGCAAAATAGTAACCCACACACCCAAACGAGAACTCCGGATGAAGTTGAGAATTGAGAAGCTTACACCGAAGAGTTGATCGGCTTCGTTATAGTATTGCCGCGAGAGGTTGCGCATCTTGCCCGCAAGTCGAGCATTCTCCGTGCCTGCACCCATAAGAACCAAGGATATTATGGTCACCTCCACAACTGGCAAGCCATATATTCCAAAAATGTTCAAATTTAGGGATGCGGACATTCTACAACGAGCGCATACCCATGCCGCTTCCGAAACCGTTTCACTTCCGAGCCTTCTTTCTGCGCCCACGCCATTCACCTGCGAAAAATATCTAATTAGAAATAGGTGGAAAGAAAAAAGTTTACGAGTGTATACAGAAGAAATGGGTTAGAGTGGCCCATTCTGGACTCCAGCGTATGCGACGCCGTGGCTGTTCATTGTTACAATTCGAACGCTTGAATCGGCTCCGCGGATGCAATTTCCTGGAAGCGGCAATGCATGAAAATGCCGGTGATGAGGATTATTAACAAATTCAGAAAAATAACAAGCACAACAATGGTAATAGAGCAATTATTAACCCACACACCCACAAGAAACATCCATTCAGTTATCCTACGGAGTCAAAAGAAAACAAAACTGAATTAAGCACGGGAAGTTTCCTATACTTACATTGATATCGAAACCGGGAACAATGGTAAGGCACAGGAGCTAGTACGCCGATCGCCAAAAGTAGCAACGCCTCGAGAATTCAAAAACTACGCATATAACCAATCAAATTTAGTAACCCATACATCCAAACAAGAACACCAAATGAAGCTGAGAATTAAGAAGCTTACACCGAGGAGTTGATCAGCTTCCTTACAGTTTCTTCGCGAGAGGTTGCGTATCTTGCCCGTGAGTCGGGCATTCTTCGTGCCTGCTCCCATAAGACCCAAGGATATTATAGCCACTGCCACGACCGGCAAACCTTGTCTTCCGAAAATGATATAATTTAGGTATGCAGACATTGTACGAAAAACACATACCTGCGCAGCTTCCGCATCCGTATCCCTTCCGAGTCTCCTTTGCGCTCACGCCCTACACCTGTCAATAATATCAAATCAGAAACAGGTGGACAAGGAATAGTTTAGAAGTGAATATAGAAAAAATGGGTTAGAGTGGCTTATTTTGGACTCCAGCGTATGCAAAGCCTCGGCGGACTGCTACTCAAATTCGAACGCTTGAATCAGCTCCCACGACGCAGTCTCATTGGAGTGGCAATGCCTGTAGAAGCCAAGGGGAGTATTAGAAAATTGAAAAACGTTACAAGCACAAAAACGGCAATAAAGCAACATAAGCCCTTATAAAAAGTTTAAACAGATACAAGCGATGTTGGCTTACACTATCGCAACCATTATGACACGGCAGTTGACAATGCGAACCCATTAGAACGTTCCTGCAATGACACGGCAGAAATTGCATTAGCAGAATCTATTAATTCGTGCGAATCCAAAATCAACTTCGCAGGACAACATCATATGCTTCAATAACAAAGGTACGAACAACGAGTGCGGTATTGAAAGGTCCTTACCTCGAAGTACAGGTCCGAAGGGAGAAGAAAAAGGGATACCAACCCCGCTGCAGCACAATCGCTCTCATCGTTCGTGTTCTTGAAGGGGCTGTCAACGCTTCGGGTCCACCCGACTGGCCCGAGTAGACCCAACCATTTATAAAGGATCCGGTTCCATGATTATGTTGAAATAAATGATTGGGTCGGTTTCGGTTCTCGCCCCTCCCGAATCGATTCATTCCCAAAACCGATTATTTTGTTAGCCTCATATGTTATTTCCTTCCTTTTCTTATAATTTTTCTCTTATCATAAGTTTAAAGTGTCGAATCTGATAGATAGATAAATAAAGGTGTTTAACGTTTTAACATATAAGTAACTTACTATTTTTCTATCAATTTTATTAACGATATATGATTAAAGTTTAAATTTTAGTTCGCGATTTAAATAAGAAAAGTGGTCTTTTTAGCTTAAATGGTTTTGTTTCAAACCTATGTTATTGTTTCAACGTGTATTTTAGGTTAAAATGGACGGTTTTGGGTCTAAGATTTTGTCCCAATTAATGATCTGTTCGGGAGTGCTTCTACCTAGAACGTACTCGGATCCCACCCGTTGACAGCCCTATCTTGAATGGCAGCCAATTTCCGGTCGAGCCACCACTCAAAGCTTGATGACAAATAGTCAGTCACTTATCTGAAGGAATTAAAAGAAAATGGAAGTCCATTGAGCAAGGGATGTGTCTTGTATACTTACATTGTTATCGGAAACCGGAAACAATAGTATGGAGCGATAGTCGGAAAGCCCTCCCCAAAAGTAGCAACGCCTCGAGCAATCCAAACCAACAAATATAACCGGAGCAAATTAGTAAGCCATACACCCAAAAGAGGACACAGAATGAAGCGGAGAGTTGAGAAGCTTACACCGAAGATTGCACCAGCTTCCTTATAGTAAAGCCGTGAGAGCTTCCACAGCTTGCCTGCAAATCGAGCATTCTCCGTTCCTGCCCAGAGGAACCAAAGATATTACTCCACAACCGGCAAAGTTATATTCCAAAAGTGTTAAAATATAGGAATGCAGACATTCTACAACAATCACATGCCTGTGCCGCTTCCGAATCCGTATCACTTCCGAATCTCCTTTCCGTACCCACGCCATTCACCTGTCAAGAATATCTAATCAGAAACAGGTGGAGAAATAAAAAGTCTAAGAGTGAATAAAGAGGTTAAAGTTGCTCATTCTGGACTCCAGCGTAAGAGAGGCTTTGGCTGATCACTGCTGCAATTCGAACGTTTGAATCATCTCCGCCGATGCAATCTCCTGAAAGTGGCAATGCGTGAATGTGTCAGTCATGAGGATTATTAATAAATTAATTAAAGTTACAAGCAAAACAACAGCAATTGAGCAGTTAGTAACCCACACACCCACGACAACATCAAGTCATTTATCCCACGGAATTAAAAGGAAACGGAACTGAAGAAAGCTTGGGATGTTTCCTATACTTTCATTGATATCGAAAACCGGGAACGTAGCAAAGCCTCGAGCAATCTAAACTACGCATGTAACCAAAGCAAAATAGTAACCCACACACCCAAACGAGAACTCCGGATGAAGTTGAGAATTGAGAAGCTTACACCGAAGAGTTGATCGGCTTCGTTATAGTATTGCCGCGAGAGGTTGCGCATCTTGCCCGCAAGTCGAGCATTCTCCGTGCCTGCACCCATAAGAACCAAGGATATTATGGTCACCTCCACAACTGGCAAGCCATATATTCCAAAAATGTTCAAATTTAGGGATGCGGACATTCTACAACGAGCGCATACCCATGCCGCTTCCGAAACCGTTTCACTTCCGAGCCTTCTTTCTGCGCCCACGCCATTCACCTGCGAAAAATATCTAATTAGAAATAGGTGGAAAGAAAAAAGTTTACGAGTGTATACAGAAGAAATGGGTTAGAGTGGCCCATTCTGGACTCCAGCGTATGCGACGCCGTGGCTGTTCATTGTTACAATTCGAACGCTTGAATCGGCTCCGCGGATGCAATTTCCTGGAAGCGGCAATGCATGAAAATGCCGGTGATGAGGATTATTAACAAATTCAGAAAAATAACAAGCACAACAATGGTAATAGAGCAATTATTAACCCACACACCCACAAGAAACATCCATTCAGTTATCCTACGGAGTCAAAAGAAAACAAAACTGAATTAAGCACGGGAAGTTTCCTATACTTACATTGATATCGAAACCGGGAACAATGGTAAGGCACAGGAGCTAGTACGCCGATCGCCAAAAGTAGCAACGCCTCGAGAATTCAAAAACTACGCATATAACCAATCAAATTTAGTAACCCATACATCCAAACAAGAACACCAAATGAAGCTGAGAATTAAGAAGCTTACACCGAGGAGTTGATCAGCTTCCTTACAGTTTCTTCGCGAGAGGTTGCGTATCTTGCCCGTGAGTCGGGCATTCTTCGTGCCTGCTCCCATAAGACCCAAGGATATTATAGCCACTGCCACGACCGGCAAACCTTGTCTTCCGAAAATGATATAATTTAGGTATGCAGACATTGTACGAAAAACACATACCTGCGCAGCTTCCGCATCCGTATCCCTTCCGAGTCTCCTTTGCGCTCACGCCCTACACCTGTCAATAATATCAAATCAGAAACAGGTGGACAAGGAATAGTTTAGAAGTGAATATAGAAAAAATGGGTTAGAGTGGCTTATTTTGGACTCCAGCGTATGCAAAGCCTCGGCGGACTGCTACTCAAATTCGAACGCTTGAATCAGCTCCCACGACGCAGTCTCATTGGAGTGGCAATGCCTGTAGAAGCCAAGGGGAGTATTAGAAAATTGAAAAACGTTACAAGCACAAAAACGGCAATAAAGCAACATAAGCCCTTATAAAAAGTTTAAACAGATACAAGCGATGTTGGCTTACACTATCGCAACCATTATGACACGGCAGTTGACAATGCGAACCCATTAGAACGTTCCTGCAATGACACGGCAGAAATTGCATTAGCAGAATCTATTAATTCGTGCGAATCCAAAATCAACTTCGCAGGACAACATCATATGCTTCAATAACAAAGGTACGAACAACGAGTGCGGTATTGAAAGGTCCTTACCTCGAAGTACAGGTCCGAAGGGAGAAGAAAAAGGGATACCAACCCCGCTGCAGCACAATCGCTCTCATCGTTCGTGTTCTTGAAGGGGCTGTCAACGCTTCGGGTCCACCCGACTGGCCCGAGTAGACCCAACCATTTATAAAGGATCCGGTTCCATGATTATGTTGAAATAAATGATTGGGTCGGTTTCGGTTCTCGCCCCTCCCGAATCGATTCATTCCCAAAACCGATTATTTTGTTAGCCTCATATGTTATTTCCTTCCTTTTCTTATAATTTTTCTCTTATCATAAGTTTAAAGTGTCGAATCTGATAGATAGATAAATAAAGGTGTTTAACGTTTTAACATATAAGTAACTTACTATTTTTCTATCAATTTTATTAACGATATATGATTAAAGTTTAAATTTTAGTTCGCGATTTAAATAAGAAAAGTGGTCTTTTTAGCTTAAATGGTTTTGTTTCAAACCTATGTTATTGTTTCAACGTGTATTTTAGGTTAAAATGGACGGTTTTGGGTCTAAGATTTTGTCCCAATTAATGATCTGTTCGGGAGTGCTTCTACCTAGAACGTACTCGGATCCCACCCGTTGACAGCCCTATCTTGAATGGCAGCCAATTTCCGGTCGAGCCACCACTCAAAGCTTGATGACAAATAGTCAGTCACTTATCTGAAGGAATTAAAAGAAAATGGAAGTCCATTGAGCAAGGGATGTGTCTTGTATACTTACATTGTTATCGGAAACCGGAAACAATAGTATGGAGCGATAGTCGGAAAGCCCTCCCCAAAAGTAGCAACGCCTCGAGCAATCCAAACCAACAAATATAACCGGAGCAAATTAGTAAGCCATACACCCAAAAGAGGACACAGAATGAAGCGGAGAGTTGAGAAGCTTACACCGAAGATTGCACCAGCTTCCTTATAGTAAAGCCGTGAGAGCTTCCACAGCTTGCCTGCAAATCGAGCATTCTCCGTTCCTGCCCAGAGGAACCAAAGATATTACTCCACAACCGGCAAAGTTATATTCCAAAAGTGTTAAAATATAGGAATGCAGACATTCTACAACAATCACATGCCTGTGCCGCTTCCGAATCCGTATCACTTCCGAATCTCCTTTCCGTACCCACGCCATTCACCTGTCAAGAATATCTAATCAGAAACAGGTGGAGAAATAAAAAGTCTAAGAGTGAATAAAGAGGTTAAAGTTGCTCATTCTGGACTCCAGCGTAAGAGAGGCTTTGGCTGATCACTGCTGCAATTCGAACGTTTGAATCATCTCCGCCGATGCAATCTCCTGAAAGTGGCAATGCGTGAATGTGTCAGTCATGAGGATTATTAATAAATTAATTAAAGTTACAAGCAAAACAACAGCAATTGAGCAGTTAGTAACCCACACACCCACGACAACATCAAGTCATTTATCCCACGGAATTAAAAGGAAACGGAACTGAAGAAAGCTTGGGATGTTTCCTATACTTTCATTGATATCGAAAACCGGGAACGTAGCAAAGCCTCGAGCAATCTAAACTACGCATGTAACCAAAGCAAAATAGTAACCCACACACCCAAACGAGAACTCCGGATGAAGTTGAGAATTGAGAAGCTTACACCGAAGAGTTGATCGGCTTCGTTATAGTATTGCCGCGAGAGGTTGCGCATCTTGCCCGCAAGTCGAGCATTCTCCGTGCCTGCACCCATAAGAACCAAGGATATTATGGTCACCTCCACAACTGGCAAGCCATATATTCCAAAAATGTTCAAATTTAGGGATGCGGACATTCTACAACGAGCGCATACCCATGCCGCTTCCGAAACCGTTTCACTTCCGAGCCTTCTTTCTGCGCCCACGCCATTCACCTGCGAAAAATATCTAATTAGAAATAGGTGGAAAGAAAAAAGTTTACGAGTGTATACAGAAGAAATGGGTTAGAGTGGCCCATTCTGGACTCCAGCGTATGCGACGCCGTGGCTGTTCATTGTTACAATTCGAACGCTTGAATCGGCTCCGCGGATGCAATTTCCTGGAAGCGGCAATGCATGAAAATGCCGGTGATGAGGATTATTAACAAATTCAGAAAAATAACAAGCACAACAATGGTAATAGAGCAATTATTAACCCACACACCCACAAGAAACATCCATTCAGTTATCCTACGGAGTCAAAAGAAAACAAAACTGAATTAAGCACGGGAAGTTTCCTATACTTACATTGATATCGAAACCGGGAACAATGGTAAGGCACAGGAGCTAGTACGCCGATCGCCAAAAGTAGCAACGCCTCGAGAATTCAAAAACTACGCATATAACCAATCAAATTTAGTAACCCATACATCCAAACAAGAACACCAAATGAAGCTGAGAATTAAGAAGCTTACACCGAGGAGTTGATCAGCTTCCTTACAGTTTCTTCGCGAGAGGTTGCGTATCTTGCCCGTGAGTCGGGCATTCTTCGTGCCTGCTCCCATAAGACCCAAGGATATTATAGCCACTGCCACGACCGGCAAACCTTGTCTTCCGAAAATGATATAATTTAGGTATGCAGACATTGTACGAAAAACACATACCTGCGCAGCTTCCGCATCCGTATCCCTTCCGAGTCTCCTTTGCGCTCACGCCCTACACCTGTCAATAATATCAAATCAGAAACAGGTGGACAAGGAATAGTTTAGAAGTGAATATAGAAAAAATGGGTTAGAGTGGCTTATTTTGGACTCCAGCGTATGCAAAGCCTCGGCGGACTGCTACTCAAATTCGAACGCTTGAATCAGCTCCCACGACGCAGTCTCATTGGAGTGGCAATGCCTGTAGAAGCCAAGGGGAGTATTAGAAAATTGAAAAACGTTACAAGCACAAAAACGGCAATAAAGCAACATAAGCCCTTATAAAAAGTTTAAACAGATACAAGCGATGTTGGCTTACACTATCGCAACCATTATGACACGGCAGTTGACAATGCGAACCCATTAGAACGTTCCTGCAATGACACGGCAGAAATTGCATTAGCAGAATCTATTAATTCGTGCGAATCCAAAATCAACTTCGCAGGACAACATCATATGCTTCAATAACAAAGGTACGAACAACGAGTGCGGTATTGAAAGGTCCTTACCTCGAAGTACAGGTCCGAAGGGAGAAGAAAAAGGGATACCAACCCCGCTGCAGCACAATCGCTCTCATCGTTCGTGTTCTTGAAGGGGCTGTCAACGCTTCGGGTCCACCCGACTGGCCCGAGTAGACCCAACCATTTATAAAGGATCCGGTTCCATGATTATGTTGAAATAAATGATTGGGTCGGTTTCGGTTCTCGCCCCTCCCGAATCGATTCATTCCCAAAACCGATTATTTTGTTAGCCTCATATGTTATTTCCTTCCTTTTCTTATAATTTTTCTCTTATCATAAGTTTAAAGTGTCGAATCTGATAGATAGATAAATAAAGGTGTTTAACGTTTTAACATATAAGTAACTTACTATTTTTCTATCAATTTTATTAACGATATATGATTAAAGTTTAAATTTTAGTTCGCGATTTAAATAAGAAAAGTGGTCTTTTTAGCTTAAATGGTTTTGTTTCAAACCTATGTTATTGTTTCAACGTGTATTTTAGGTTAAAATGGACGGTTTTGGGTCTAAGATTTTGTCCCAATTAATGATCTGTTCGGGAGTGCTTCTACCTAGAACGTACTCGGATCCCACCCGTTGACAGCCCTATCTTGAATGGCAGCCAATTTCCGGTCGAGCCACCACTCAAAGCTTGATGACAAATAGTCAGTCACTTATCTGAAGGAATTAAAAGAAAATGGAAGTCCATTGAGCAAGGGATGTGTCTTGTATACTTACATTGTTATCGGAAACCGGAAACAATAGTATGGAGCGATAGTCGGAAAGCCCTCCCCAAAAGTAGCAACGCCTCGAGCAATCCAAACCAACAAATATAACCGGAGCAAATTAGTAAGCCATACACCCAAAAGAGGACACAGAATGAAGCGGAGAGTTGAGAAGCTTACACCGAAGATTGCACCAGCTTCCTTATAGTAAAGCCGTGAGAGCTTCCACAGCTTGCCTGCAAATCGAGCATTCTCCGTTCCTGCCCAGAGGAACCAAAGATATTACTCCACAACCGGCAAAGTTATATTCCAAAAGTGTTAAAATATAGGAATGCAGACATTCTACAACAATCACATGCCTGTGCCGCTTCCGAATCCGTATCACTTCCGAATCTCCTTTCCGTACCCACGCCATTCACCTGTCAAGAATATCTAATCAGAAACAGGTGGAGAAATAAAAAGTCTAAGAGTGAATAAAGAGGTTAAAGTTGCTCATTCTGGACTCCAGCGTAAGAGAGGCTTTGGCTGATCACTGCTGCAATTCGAACGTTTGAATCATCTCCGCCGATGCAATCTCCTGAAAGTGGCAATGCGTGAATGTGTCAGTCATGAGGATTATTAATAAATTAATTAAAGTTACAAGCAAAACAACAGCAATTGAGCAGTTAGTAACCCACACACCCACGACAACATCAAGTCATTTATCCCACGGAATTAAAAGGAAACGGAACTGAAGAAAGCTTGGGATGTTTCCTATACTTTCATTGATATCGAAAACCGGGAACGTAGCAAAGCCTCGAGCAATCTAAACTACGCATGTAACCAAAGCAAAATAGTAACCCACACACCCAAACGAGAACTCCGGATGAAGTTGAGAATTGAGAAGCTTACACCGAAGAGTTGATCGGCTTCGTTATAGTATTGCCGCGAGAGGTTGCGCATCTTGCCCGCAAGTCGAGCATTCTCCGTGCCTGCACCCATAAGAACCAAGGATATTATGGTCACCTCCACAACTGGCAAGCCATATATTCCAACAATGTTCAAATTTAGGGATGCGGACATTCTACAACGAGCGCATACCCATGCCGCTTCCGAAACCGTTTCACTTCCGAGCCTTCTTTCTGCGCCCACGCCATTCACCTGCGAAAAATATCTAATTAGAAATAGGTGGAAAGAAAAAAGTTTACGAGTGTATACAGAAGAAATGGGTTAGAGTGGCCCATTCTGGACTCCAGCGTATGCGACGCCGTGGCTGTTCATTGTTACAATTCGAACGCTTGAATCGGCTCCGCGGATGCAATTTCCTGGAAGCGGCAATGCATGAAAATGTCGGTGATGAGGATTATTAACAAATTCAGAAAAATAACAAGCACAACAATGGTAATAGAGCAATTATTAACCCACACACCCACAAGAAACATCCATTCAGTTATCCTACGGAGTCAAAAGAAAACAAAACTGAATTAAGCACGGGAAGTTTCCTATACTTACATTGATATCGAAACCGGGAACAATGGTAAGGCACAGGAGCTAGTACGCCGATCGCCAAAAGTAGCAACGCCTCGAGAATTCAAAAACTACGCATATAACCAATCAAATTTAGTAACCCATACATCCAAACAAGAACACCAAATGAAGCTGAGAATTAAGAAGCTTACACCGAGGAGTTGATCAGCTTCCTTACAGTTTCTTCGCGAGAGGTTGCGTATCTTGCCCGTGAGTCGGGCATTCTTCGTGCCTGCTCCCATAAGACCCAAGGATATTATAGCCACTGCCACGACCGGCAAACCTTGTCTTCCGAAAATGATATAATTTAGGTATGCAGACATTGTACGAAAAACACATACCTGCGCAGCTTCCGCATCCGTATCCCTTCCGAGTCTCCTTTGCGCTCACGCCCTACACCTGTCAATAATATCAAATCAGAAACAGGTGGACAAGGAATAGTTTAGAAGTGAATATAGAAAAAATGGGTTAGAGTGGCTTATTTTGGACTCCAGCGTATGCAAAGCCTCGGCGGACTGCTACTCAAATTCGAACGCTTGAATCAGCTCCCACGACGCAGTCTCATTGGAGTGGCAATGCCTGTAGAAGCCAAGGGGAGTATTAGAAAATTGAAAAACGTTACAAGCACAAAAACGGCAATAAAGCAACATAAGCCCTTATAAAAAGTTTAAACAGATACAAGCGATGTTGGCTTACACTATCGCAACCATTATGACACGGCAGTTGACAATGCGAACCCATTAGAACGTTCCTGCAATGACACGGCAGAAATTGCATTAGCAGAATCTATTAATTCGTGCGAATCCAAAATCAACTTCGCAGGACAACATCATATGCTTCAATAACAAAGGTACGAACAACGAGTGCGGTATTGAAAGGTCCTTACCTCGAAGTACAGGTCCGAAGGGAGAAGAAAAAGGGATACCAACCCCGCTGCAGCACAATCGCTCTCATCGTTCGTGTTCTTGAAGGGGCTGTCAACGCTTCGGGTCCACCCGACTGGCCCGAGTAGACCCAACCATTTATAAAGGATCCGGTTCCATGATTATGTTGAAATAAATGATTGGGTCGGTTTCGGTTCTCGCCCCTCCCGAATCGATTCATTCCCAAAACCGATTATTTTGTTAGCCTCATATGTTATTTCCTTCCTTTTCTTATAATTTTTCTCTTATCATAAGTTTAAAGTGTCGAATCTGATAGATAGATAAATAAAGGTGTTTAACGTTTTAACATATAAGTAACTTACTATTTTTCTATCAATTTTATTAACGATATATGATTAAAGTTTAAATTTTAGTTCGCGATTTAAATAAGAAAAGTGGTCTTTTTAGCTTAAATGGTTTTGTTTCAAACCTATGTTATTGTTTCAACGTGTATTTTAGGTTAAAATGGACGGTTTTGGGTCTAAGATTTTGTCCCAATTAATGATCTGTTCGGGAGTGCTTCTACCTAGAACGTACTCGGATCCCACCCGTTGACAGCCCTATCTTGAATGGCAGCCAATTTCCGGTCGAGCCACCACTCAAAGCTTGATGACAAATAGTCAGTCACTTATCTGAAGGAATTAAAAGAAAATGGAAGTCCATTGAGCAAGGGATGTGTCTTGTATACTTACATTGTTATCGGAAACCGGAAACAATAGTATGGAGCGATAGTCGGAAAGCCCTCCCCAAAAGTAGCAACGCCTCGAGCAATCCAAACCAACAAATATAACCGGAGCAAATTAGTAAGCCATACACCCAAAAGAGGACACAGAATGAAGCGGAGAGTTGAGAAGCTTACACCGAAGATTGCACCAGCTTCCTTATAGTAAAGCCGTGAGAGCTTCCACAGCTTGCCTGCAAATCGAGCATTCTCCGTTCCTGCCCAGAGGAACCAAAGATATTACTCCACAACCGGCAAAGTTATATTCCAAAAGTGTTAAAATATAGGAATGCAGACATTCTACAACAATCACATGCCTGTGCCGCTTCCGAATCCGTATCACTTCCGAATCTCCTTTCCGTACCCACGCCATTCACCTGTCAAGAATATCTAATCAGAAACAGGTGGAGAAATAAAAAGTCTAAGAGTGAATAAAGAGGTTAAAGTTGCTCATTCTGGACTCCAGCGTAAGAGAGGCTTTGGCTGATCACTGCTGCAATTCGAACGTTTGAATCATCTCCGCCGATGCAATCTCCTGAAAGTGGCAATGCGTGAATGTGTCAGTCATGAGGATTATTAATAAATTAATTAAAGTTACAAGCAAAACAACAGCAATTGAGCAGTTAGTAACCCACACACCCACGACAACATCAAGTCATTTATCCCACGGAATTAAAAGGAAACGGAACTGAAGAAAGCTTGGGATGTTTCCTATACTTTCATTGATATCGAAAACCGGGAACGTAGCAAAGCCTCGAGCAATCTAAACTACGCATGTAACCAAAGCAAAGTAGTAACCCACACACCCAAACGAGAACTCCGGATGAAGTTGAGAATTGAGAAGCTTACACCGAAGAGTTGATCGGCTTCGTTATAGTATTGCCGCGAGAGGTTGCGCATCTTGCCCGCAAGTCGAGCATTCTCCGTGCCTGCACCCATAAGAACCAAGGATATTATGGTCACCTCCACAACTGGCAAGCCATATATTCCAACAATGTTCAAATTTAGGGATGCGGACATTCTACAACGAGCGCATACCCATGCCGCTTCCGAAACCGTTTCACTTCCGAGCCTTCTTTCTGCGCCCACGCCATTCACCTGCGAAAAATATCTAATTAGAAATAGGTGGAAAGAAAAAAGTTTACGAGTGTATACAGAAGAAATGGGTTAGAGTGGCCCATTCTGGACTCCAGCGTATGCGACGCCGTGGCTGTTCATTGTTACAATTCGAACGCTTGAATCGGCTCCGCGGATGCAATTTCCTGGAAGCGGCAATGCATGAAAATGTCGGTGATGAGGATTATTAACAAATTCAGAAAAATAACAAGCACAACAATGGTAATAGAGCAATTATTAACCCACACACCCACAAGAAACATCCATTCAGTTATCCTACGGAGTCAAAAGAAAACAAAACTGAATTAAGCACGGGAAGTTTCCTATACTTACATTGATATCGAAACCGGGAACAATGGTAAGGCACAGGAGCTAGTACGCCGATCGCCAAAAGTAGCAACGCCTCGAGAATTCAAAAACTACGCATATAACCAATCAAATTTAGTAACCCATACATCCAAACAAGAACACCAAATGAAGCTGAGAATTAAGAAGCTTACACCGAGGAGTTGATCAGCTTCCTTACAGTTTCTTCGCGAGAGGTTGCGTATCTTGCCCGTGAGTCGGGCATTCTTCGTGCCTGCTCCCATAAGACCCAAGGATATTATAGCCACTGCCACGACCGGCAAACCTTGTCTTCCGAAAATGATATAATTTAGGTATGCAGACATTGTACGAAAAACACATACCTGCGCAGCTTCCGCATCCGTATCCCTTCCGAGTCTCCTTTGCGCTCACGCCCTACACCTGTCAATAATATCAAATCAGAAACAGGTGGACAAGGAATAGTTTAGAAGTGAATATAGAAAAAATGGGTTAGAGTGGCTTATTTTGGACTCCAGCGTATGCAAAGCCTCGGCGGACTGCTACTCAAATTCGAACGCTTGAATCAGCTCCCACGACGCAGTCTCATTGGAGTGGCAATGCCTGTAGAAGCCAAGGGGAGTATTAGAAAATTGAAAAACGTTACAAGCACAAAAACGGCAATAAAGCAACATAAGCCCTTATAAAAAGTTTAAACAGATACAAGCGATGTTGGCTTACACTATCGCAACCATTATGACACGGCAGTTGACAATGCGAACCCATTAGAACGTTCCTGCAATGACACGGCAGAAATTGCATTAGCAGAATCTATTAATTCGTGCGAATCCAAAATCAACTTCGCAGGACAACATCATATGCTTCAATAACAAAGGTACGAACAACGAGTGCGGTATTGAAAGGTCCTTACCTCGAAGTACAGGTCCGAAGGGAGAAGAAAAAGGGATACCAACCCCGCTGCAGCACAATCGCTCTCATCGTTCGTGTTCTTGAAGGGGCTGTCAACGCTTCGGGTCCACCCGACTGGCCCGAGTAGACCCAACCATTTATAAAGGATCCGGTTCCATGATTATGTTGAAATAAATGATTGGGTCGGTTTCGGTTCTCGCCCCTCCCGAATCGATTCATTCCCAAAACCGATTATTTTGTTAGCCTCATATGTTATTTCCTTCCTTTTCTTATAATTTTTCTCTTATCATAAGTTTAAAGTGTCGAATCTGATAGATAGATAAATAAAGGTGTTTAACGTTTTAACATATAAGTAACTTACTATTTTTCTATCAATTTTATTAACGATATATGATTAAAGTTTAAATTTTAGTTCGCGATTTAAATAAGAAAAGTGGTCTTTTTAGCTTAAATGGTTTTGTTTCAAACCTATGTTATTGTTTCAACGTGTATTTTAGGTTAAAATGGACGGTTTTGGGTCTAAGATTTTGTCCCAATTAATGATCTGTTCGGGAGTGCTTCTACCTAGAACGTACTCGGATCCCACCCGTTGACAGCCCTATCTTGAATGGCAGCCAATTTCCGGTCGAGCCACCACTCAAAGCTTGATGACAAATAGTCAGTCACTTATCTGAAGGAATTAAAAGAAAATGGAAGTCCATTGAGCAAGGGATGTGTCTTGTATACTTACATTGTTATCGGAAACCGGAAACAATAGTATGGAGCGATAGTCGGAAAGCCCTCCCCAAAAGTAGCAACGCCTCGAGCAATCCAAACCAACAAATATAACCGGAGCAAATTAGTAAGCCATACACCCAAAAGAGGACACAGAATGAAGCGGAGAGTTGAGAAGCTTACACCGAAGATTGCACCAGCTTCCTTATAGTAAAGCCGTGAGAGCTTCCACAGCTTGCCTGCAAATCGAGCATTCTCCGTTCCTGCCCAGAGGAACCAAAGATATTACTCCACAACCGGCAAAGTTATATTCCAAAAGTGTTAAAATATAGGAATGCAGACATTCTACAACAATCACATGCCTGTGCCGCTTCCGAATCCGTATCACTTCCGAATCTCCTTTCCGTACCCACGCCATTCACCTGTCAAGAATATCTAATCAGAAACAGGTGGAGAAATAAAAAGTCTAAGAGTGAATAAAGAGGTTAAAGTTGCTCATTCTGGACTCCAGCGTAAGAGAGGCTTTGGCTGATCACTGCTGCAATTCGAACGTTTGAATCATCTCCGCCGATGCAATCTCCTGAAAGTGGCAATGCGTGAATGTGTCAGTCATGAGGATTATTAATAAATTAATTAAAGTTACAAGCAAAACAACAGCAATTGAGCAGTTAGTAACCCACACACCCACGACAACATCAAGTCATTTATCCCACGGAATTAAAAGGAAACGGAACTGAAGAAAGCTTGGGATGTTTCCTATACTTTCATTGATATCGAAAACCGGGAACGTAGCAAAGCCTCGAGCAATCTAAACTACGCATGTAACCAAAGCAAAGTAGTAACCCACACACCCAAACGAGAACTCCGGATGAAGTTGAGAATTGAGAAGCTTACACCGAAGAGTTGATCGGCTTCGTTATAGTATTGCCGCGAGAGGTTGCGCATCTTGCCCGCAAGTCGAGCATTCTCCGTGCCTGCACCCATAAGAACCAAGGATATTATGGTCACCTCCACAACTGGCAAGCCATATATTCCAACAATGTTCAAATTTAGGGATGCGGACATTCTACAACGAGCGCATACCCATGCCGCTTCCGAAACCGTTTCACTTCCGAGCCTTCTTTCTGCGCCCACGCCATTCACCTGCGAAAAATATCTAATTAGAAATAGGTGGAAAGAAAAAAGTTTACGAGTGTATACAGAAGAAATGGGTTAGAGTGGCCCATTCTGGACTCCAGCGTATGCGACGCCGTGGCTGTTCATTGTTACAATTCGAACGCTTGAATCGGCTCCGCGGATGCAATTTCCTGGAAGCGGCAATGCATGAAAATGTCGGTGATGAGGATTATTAACAAATTCAGAAAAATAACAAGCACAACAATGGTAATAGAGCAATTATTAACCCACACACCCACAAGAAACATCCATTCAGTTATCCTACGGAGTCAAAAGAAAACAAAACTGAATTAAGCACGGGAAGTTTCCTATACTTACATTGATATCGAAACCGGGAACAATGGTAAGGCACAGGAGCTAGTACGCCGATCGCCAAAAGTAGCAACGCCTCGAGAATTCAAAAACTACGCATATAACCAATCAAATTTAGTAACCCATACATCCAAACAAGAACACCAAATGAAGCTGAGAATTAAGAAGCTTACACCGAGGAGTTGATCAGCTTCCTTACAGTTTCTTCGCGAGAGGTTGCGTATCTTGCCCGTGAGTCGGGCATTCTTCGTGCCTGCTCCCATAAGACCCAAGGATATTATAGCCACTGCCACGACCGGCAAACCTTGTCTTCCGAAAATGATATAATTTAGGTATGCAGACATTGTACGAAAAACACATACCTGCGCAGCTTCCGCATCCGTATCCCTTCCGAGTCTCCTTTGCGCTCACGCCCTACACCTGTCAATAATATCAAATCAGAAACAGGTGGACAAGGAATAGTTTAGAAGTGAATATAGAAAAAATGGGTTAGAGTGGCTTATTTTGGACTCCAGCGTATGCAAAGCCTCGGCGGACTGCTACTCAAATTCGAACGCTTGAATCAGCTCCCACGACGCAGTCTCATTGGAGTGGCAATGCCTGTAGAAGCCAAGGGGAGTATTAGAAAATTGAAAAACGTTACAAGCACAAAAACGGCAATAAAGCAACATAAGCCCTTATAAAAAGTTTAAACAGATACAAGCGATGTTGGCTTACACTATCGCAACCATTATGACACGGCAGTTGACAATGCGAACCCATTAGAACGTTCCTGCAATGACACGGCAGAAATTGCATTAGCAGAATCTATTAATTCGTGCGAATCCAAAATCAACTTCGCAGGACAACATCATATGCTTCAATAACAAAGGTACGAACAACGAGTGCGGTATTGAAAGGTCCTTACCTCGAAGTACAGGTCCGAAGGGAGAAGAAAAAGGGATACCAACCCCGCTGCAGCACAATCGCTCTCATCGTTCGTGTTCTTGAAGGGGCTGTCAACGCTTCGGGTCCACCCGACTGGCCCGAGTAGACCCAACCATTTATAAAGGATCCGGTTCCATGATTATGTTGAAATAAATGATTGGGTCGGTTTCGGTTCTCGCCCCTCCCGAATCGATTCATTCCCAAAACCGATTATTTTGTTAGCCTCATATGTTATTTCCTTCCTTTTCTTATAATTTTTCTCTTATCATAAGTTTAAAGTGTCGAATCTGATAGATAGATAAATAAAGGTGTTTAACGTTTTAACATATAAGTAACTTACTATTTTTCTATCAATTTTATTAACGATATATGATTAAAGTTTAAATTTTAGTTCGCGATTTAAATAAGAAAAGTGGTCTTTTTAGCTTAAATGGTTTTGTTTCAAACCTATGTTATTGTTTCAACGTGTATTTTAGGTTAAAATGGACGGTTTTGGGTCTAAGATTTTGTCCCAATTAATGATCTGTTCGGGAGTGCTTCTACCTAGAACGTACTCGGATCCCACCCGTTGACAGCCCTATCTTGAATGGCAGCCAATTTCCGGTCGAGCCACCACTCAAAGCTTGATGACAAATAGTCAGTCACTTATCTGAAGGAATTAAAAGAAAATGGAAGTCCATTGAGCAAGGGATGTGTCTTGTATACTTACATTGTTATCGGAAACCGGAAACAATAGTATGGAGCGATAGTCGGAAAGCCCTCCCCAAAAGTAGCAACGCCTCGAGCAATCCAAACCAACAAATATAACCGGAGCAAATTAGTAAGCCATACACCCAAAAGAGGACACAGAATGAAGCGGAGAGTTGAGAAGCTTACACCGAAGATTGCACCAGCTTCCTTATAGTAAAGCCGTGAGAGCTTCCACAGCTTGCCTGCAAATCGAGCATTCTCCGTTCCTGCCCAGAGGAACCAAAGATATTACTCCACAACCGGCAAAGTTATATTCCAAAAGTGTTAAAATATAGGAATGCAGACATTCTACAACAATCACATGCCTGTGCCGCTTCCGAATCCGTATCACTTCCGAATCTCCTTTCCGTACCCACGCCATTCACCTGTCAAGAATATCTAATCAGAAACAGGTGGAGAAATAAAAAGTCTAAGAGTGAATAAAGAGGTTAAAGTTGCTCATTCTGGACTCCAGCGTAAGAGAGGCTTTGGCTGATCACTGCTGCAATTCGAACGTTTGAATCATCTCCGCCGATGCAATCTCCTGAAAGTGGCAATGCGTGAATGTGTCAGTCATGAGGATTATTAATAAATTAATTAAAGTTACAAGCAAAACAACAGCAATTGAGCAGTTAGTAACCCACACACCCACGACAACATCAAGTCATTTATCCCACGGAATTAAAAGGAAACGGAACTGAAGAAAGCTTGGGATGTTTCCTATACTTTCATTGATATCGAAAACCGGGAACGTAGCAAAGCCTCGAGCAATCTAAACTACGCATGTAACCAAAGCAAAATAGTAACCCACACACCCAAACGAGAACTCCGGATGAAGTTGAGAATTGAGAAGCTTACACCGAAGAGTTGATCGGCTTCGTTATAGTATTGCCGCGAGAGGTTGCGCATCTTGCCCGCAAGTCGAGCATTCTCCGTGCCTGCACCCATAAGAACCAAGGATATTATGGTCACCTCCACAACTGGCAAGCCATATATTCCAACAATGTTCAAATTTAGGGATGCGGACATTCTACAACGAGCGCATACCCATGCCGCTTCCGAAACCGTTTCACTTCCGAGCCTTCTTTCTGCGCCCACGCCATTCACCTGCGAAAAATATCTAATTAGAAATAGGTGGAAAGAAAAAAGTTTACGAGTGTATACAGAAGAAATGGGTTAGAGTGGCCCATTCTGGACTCCAGCGTATGCGACGCCGTGGCTGTTCATTGTTACAATTCGAACGCTTGAATCGGCTCCGCGGATGCAATTTCCTGGAAGCGGCAATGCATGAAAATGTCGGTGATGAGGATTATTAACAAATTCAGAAAAATAACAAGCACAACAATGGTAATAGAGCAATTATTAACCCACACACCCACAAGAAACATCCATTCAGTTATCCTACGGAGTCAAAAGAAAACAAAACTGAATTAAGCACGGGAAGTTTCCTATACTTACATTGATATCGAAACCGGGAACAATGGTAAGGCACAGGAGCTAGTACGCCGATCGCCAAAAGTAGCAACGCCTCGAGAATTCAAAAACTACGCATATAACCAATCAAATTTAGTAACCCATACATCCAAACAAGAACACCAAATGAAGCTGAGAATTAAGAAGCTTACACCGAGGAGTTGATCAGCTTCCTTACAGTTTCTTCGCGAGAGGTTGCGTATCTTGCCCGTGAGTCGGGCATTCTTCGTGCCTGCTCCCATAAGACCCAAGGATATTATAGCCACTGCCACGACCGGCAAACCTTGTCTTCCGAAAATGATATAATTTAGGTATGCAGACATTGTACGAAAAACACATACCTGCGCAGCTTCCGCATCCGTATCCCTTCCGAGTCTCCTTTGCGCTCACGCCCTACACCTGTCAATAATATCAAATCAGAAACAGGTGGACAAGGAATAGTTTAGAAGTGAATATAGAAAAAATGGGTTAGAGTGGCTTATTTTGGACTCCAGCGTATGCAAAGCCTCGGCGGACTGCTACTCAAATTCGAACGCTTGAATCAGCTCCCACGACGCAGTCTCATTGGAGTGGCAATGCCTGTAGAAGCCAAGGGGAGTATTAGAAAATTGAAAAACGTTACAAGCACAAAAACGGCAATAAAGCAACATAAGCCCTTATAAAAAGTTTAAACAGATACAAGCGATGTTGGCTTACACTATCGCAACCATTATGACACGGCAGTTGACAATGCGAACCCATTAGAACGTTCCTGCAATGACACGGCAGAAATTGCATTAGCAGAATCTATTAATTCGTGCGAATCCAAAATCAACTTCGCAGGACAACATCATATGCTTCAATAACAAAGGTACGAACAACGAGTGCGGTATTGAAAGGTCCTTACCTCGAAGTACAGGTCCGAAGGGAGAAGAAAAAGGGATACCAACCCCGCTGCAGCACAATCGCTCTCATCGTTCGTGTTCTTGAAGGGGCTGTCAACGCTTCGGGTCCACCCGACTGGCCCGAGTAGACCCAACCATTTATAAAGGATCCGGTTCCATGATTATGTTGAAATAAATGATTGGGTCGGTTTCGGTTCTCGCCCCTCCCGAATCGATTCATTCCCAAAACCGATTATTTTGTTAGCCTCATATGTTATTTCCTTCCTTTTCTTATAATTTTTCTCTTATCATAAGTTTAAAGTGTCGAATCTGATAGATAGATAAATAAAGGTGTTTAACGTTTTAACATATAAGTAACTTACTATTTTTCTATCAATTTTATTAACGATATATGATTAAAGTTTAAATTTTAGTTCGCGATTTAAATAAGAAAAGTGGTCTTTTTAGCTTAAATGGTTTTGTTTCAAACCTATGTTATTGTTTCAACGTGTATTTTAGGTTAAAATGGACGGTTTTGGGTCTAAGATTTTGTCCCAATTAATGATCTGTTCGGGAGTGCTTCTACCTAGAACGTACTCGGATCCCACCCGTTGACAGCCCTATCTTGAATGGCAGCCAATTTCCGGTCGAGCCACCACTCAAAGCTTGATGACAAATAGTCAGTCACTTATCTGAAGGAATTAAAAGAAAATGGAAGTCCATTGAGCAAGGGATGTGTCTTGTATACTTACATTGTTATCGGAAACCGGAAACAATAGTATGGAGCGATAGTCGGAAAGCCCTCCCCAAAAGTAGCAACGCCTCGAGCAATCCAAACCAACAAATATAACCGGAGCAAATTAGTAAGCCATACACCCAAAAGAGGACACAGAATGAAGCGGAGAGTTGAGAAGCTTACACCGAAGATTGCACCAGCTTCCTTATAGTAAAGCCGTGAGAGCTTCCACAGCTTGCCTGCAAATCGAGCATTCTCCGTTCCTGCCCAGAGGAACCAAAGATATTACTCCACAACCGGCAAAGTTATATTCCAAAAGTGTTAAAATATAGGAATGCAGACATTCTACAACAATCACATGCCTGTGCCGCTTCCGAATCCGTATCACTTCCGAATCTCCTTTCCGTACCCACGCCATTCACCTGTCAAGAATATCTAATCAGAAACAGGTGGAGAAATAAAAAGTCTAAGAGTGAATAAAGAGGTTAAAGTTGCTCATTCTGGACTCCAGCGTAAGAGAGGCTTTGGCTGATCACTGCTGCAATTCGAACGTTTGAATCATCTCCGCCGATGCAATCTCCTGAAAGTGGCAATGCGTGAATGTGTCAGTCATGAGGATTATTAATAAATTAATTAAAGTTACAAGCAAAACAACAGCAATTGAGCAGTTAGTAACCCACACACCCACGACAACATCAAGTCATTTATCCCACGGAATTAAAAGGAAACGGAACTGAAGAAAGCTTGGGATGTTTCCTATACTTTCATTGATATCGAAAACCGGGAACGTAGCAAAGCCTCGAGCAATCTAAACTACGCATGTAACCAAAGCAAAGTAGTAACCCACACACCCAAACGAGAACTCCGGATGAAGTTGAGAATTGAGAAGCTTACACCGAAGAGTTGATCGGCTTCGTTATAGTATTGCCGCGAGAGGTTGCGCATCTTGCCCGCAAGTCGAGCATTCTCCGTGCCTGCACCCATAAGAACCAAGGATATTATGGTCACCTCCACAACTGGCAAGCCATATATTCCAACAATGTTCAAATTTAGGGATGCGGACATTCTACAACGAGCGCATACCCATGCCGCTTCCGAAACCGTTTCACTTCCGAGCCTTCTTTCTGCGCCCACGCCATTCACCTGCGAAAAATATCTAATTAGAAATAGGTGGAAAGAAAAAAGTTTACGAGTGTATACAGAAGAAATGGGTTAGAGTGGCCCATTCTGGACTCCAGCGTATGCGACGCCGTGGCTGTTCATTGTTACAATTCGAACGCTTGAATCGGCTCCGCGGATGCAATTTCCTGGAAGCGGCAATGCATGAAAATGTCGGTGATGAGGATTATTAACAAATTCAGAAAAATAACAAGCACAACAATGGTAATAGAGCAATTATTAACCCACACACCCACAAGAAACATCCATTCAGTTATCCTACGGAGTCAAAAGAAAACAAAACTGAATTAAGCACGGGAAGTTTCCTATACTTACATTGATATCGAAACCGGGAACAATGGTAAGGCACAGGAGCTAGTACGCCGATCGCCAAAAGTAGCAACGCCTCGAGAATTCAAAAACTACGCATATAACCAATCAAATTTAGTAACCCATACATCCAAACAAGAACACCAAATGAAGCTGAGAATTAAGAAGCTTACACCGAGGAGTTGATCAGCTTCCTTACAGTTTCTTCGCGAGAGGTTGCGTATCTTGCCCGTGAGTCGGGCATTCTTCGTGCCTGCTCCCATAAGACCCAAGGATATTATAGCCACTGCCACGACCGGCAAACCTTGTCTTCCGAAAATGATATAATTTAGGTATGCAGACATTGTACGAAAAACACATACCTGCGCAGCTTCCGCATCCGTATCCCTTCCGAGTCTCCTTTGCGCTCACGCCCTACACCTGTCAATAATATCAAATCAGAAACAGGTGGACAAGGAATAGTTTAGAAGTGAATATAGAAAAAATGGGTTAGAGTGGCTTATTTTGGACTCCAGCGTATGCAAAGCCTCGGCGGACTGCTACTCAAATTCGAACGCTTGAATCAGCTCCCACGACGCAGTCTCATTGGAGTGGCAATGCCTGTAGAAGCCAAGGGGAGTATTAGAAAATTGAAAAACGTTACAAGCACAAAAACGGCAATAAAGCAACATAAGCCCTTATAAAAAGTTTAAACAGATACAAGCGATGTTGGCTTACACTATCGCAACCATTATGACACGGCAGTTGACAATGCGAACCCATTAGAACGTTCCTGCAATGACACGGCAGAAATTGCATTAGCAGAATCTATTAATTCGTGCGAATCCAAAATCAACTTCGCAGGACAACATCATATGCTTCAATAACAAAGGTACGAACAACGAGTGCGGTATTGAAAGGTCCTTACCTCGAAGTACAGGTCCGAAGGGAGAAGAAAAAGGGATACCAACCCCGCTGCAGCACAATCGCTCTCATCGTTCGTGTTCTTGAAGGGGCTGTCAACGCTTCGGGTCCACCCGACTGGCCCGAGTAGACCCAACCATTTATAAAGGATCCGGTTCCATGATTATGTTGAAATAAATGATTGGGTCGGTTTCGGTTCTCGCCCCTCCCGAATCGATTCATTCCCAAAACCGATTATTTTGTTAGCCTCATATGTTATTTCCTTCCTTTTCTTATAATTTTTCTCTTATCATAAGTTTAAAGTGTCGAATCTGATAGATAGATAAATAAAGGTGTTTAACGTTTTAACATATAAGTAACTTACTATTTTTCTATCAATTTTATTAACGATATATGATTAAAGTTTAAATTTTAGTTCGCGATTTAAATAAGAAAAGTGGTCTTTTTAGCTTAAATGGTTTTGTTTCAAACCTATGTTATTGTTTCAACGTGTATTTTAGGTTAAAATGGACGGTTTTGGGTCTAAGATTTTGTCCCAATTAATGATCTGTTCGGGAGTGCTTCTACCTAGAACGTACTCGGATCCCACCCGTTGACAGCCCTATCTTGAATGGCAGCCAATTTCCGGTCGAGCCACCACTCAAAGCTTGATGACAAATAGTCAGTCACTTATCTGAAGGAATTAAAAGAAAATGGAAGTCCATTGAGCAAGGGATGTGTCTTGTATACTTACATTGTTATCGGAAACCGGAAACAATAGTATGGAGCGATAGTCGGAAAGCCCTCCCCAAAAGTAGCAACGCCTCGAGCAATCCAAACCAACAAATATAACCGGAGCAAATTAGTAAGCCATACACCCAAAAGAGGACACAGAATGAAGCGGAGAGTTGAGAAGCTTACACCGAAGATTGCACCAGCTTCCTTATAGTAAAGCCGTGAGAGCTTCCACAGCTTGCCTGCAAATCGAGCATTCTCCGTTCCTGCCCAGAGGAACCAAAGATATTACTCCACAACCGGCAAAGTTATATTCCAAAAGTGTTAAAATATAGGAATGCAGACATTCTACAACAATCACATGCCTGTGCCGCTTCCGAATCCGTATCACTTCCGAATCTCCTTTCCGTACCCACGCCATTCACCTGTCAAGAATATCTAATCAGAAACAGGTGGAGAAATAAAAAGTCTAAGAGTGAATAAAGAGGTTAAAGTTGCTCATTCTGGACTCCAGCGTAAGAGAGGCTTTGGCTGATCACTGCTGCAATTCGAACGTTTGAATCATCTCCGCCGATGCAATCTCCTGAAAGTGGCAATGCGTGAATGTGTCAGTCATGAGGATTATTAATAAATTAATTAAAGTTACAAGCAAAACAACAGCAATTGAGCAGTTAGTAACCCACACACCCACGACAACATCAAGTCATTTATCCCACGGAATTAAAAGGAAACGGAACTGAAGAAAGCTTGGGATGTTTCCTATACTTTCATTGATATCGAAAACCGGGAACGTAGCAAAGCCTCGAGCAATCTAAACTACGCATGTAACCAAAGCAAAATAGTAACCCACACACCCAAACGAGAACTCCGGATGAAGTTGAGAATTGAGAAGCTTACACCGAAGAGTTGATCGGCTTCGTTATAGTATTGCCGCGAGAGGTTGCGCATCTTGCCCGCAAGTCGAGCATTCTCCGTGCCTGCACCCATAAGAACCAAGGATATTATGGTCACCTCCACAACTGGCAAGCCATATATTCCAACAATGTTCAAATTTAGGGATGCGGACATTCTACAACGAGCGCATACCCATGCCGCTTCCGAAACCGTTTCACTTCCGAGCCTTCTTTCTGCGCCCACGCCATTCACCTGCGAAAAATATCTAATTAGAAATAGGTGGAAAGAAAAAAGTTTACGAGTGTATACAGAAGAAATGGGTTAGAGTGGCCCATTCTGGACTCCAGCGTATGCGACGCCGTGGCTGTTCATTGTTACAATTCGAACGCTTGAATCGGCTCCGCGGATGCAATTTCCTGGAAGCGGCAATGCATGAAAATGTCGGTGATGAGGATTATTAACAAATTCAGAAAAATAACAAGCACAACAATGGTAATAGAGCAATTATTAACCCACACACCCACAAGAAACATCCATTCAGTTATCCTACGGAGTCAAAAGAAAACAAAACTGAATTAAGCACGGGAAGTTTCCTATACTTACATTGATATCGAAACCGGGAACAATGGTAAGGCACAGGAGCTAGTACGCCGATCGCCAAAAGTAGCAACGCCTCGAGAATTCAAAAACTACGCATATAACCAATCAAATTTAGTAACCCATACATCCAAACAAGAACACCAAATGAAGCTGAGAATTAAGAAGCTTACACCGAGGAGTTGATCAGCTTCCTTACAGTTTCTTCGCGAGAGGTTGCGTATCTTGCCCGTGAGTCGGGCATTCTTCGTGCCTGCTCCCATAAGACCCAAGGATATTATAGCCACTGCCACGACCGGCAAACCTTGTCTTCCGAAAATGATATAATTTAGGTATGCAGACATTGTACGAAAAACACATACCTGCGCAGCTTCCGCATCCGTATCCCTTCCGAGTCTCCTTTGCGCTCACGCCCTACACCTGTCAATAATATCAAATCAGAAACAGGTGGACAAGGAATAGTTTAGAAGTGAATATAGAAAAAATGGGTTAGAGTGGCTTATTTTGGACTCCAGCGTATGCAAAGCCTCGGCGGACTGCTACTCAAATTCGAACGCTTGAATCAGCTCCCACGACGCAGTCTCATTGGAGTGGCAATGCCTGTAGAAGCCAAGGGGAGTATTAGAAAATTGAAAAACGTTACAAGCACAAAAACGGCAATAAAGCAACATAAGCCCTTATAAAAAGTTTAAACAGATACAAGCGATGTTGGCTTACACTATCGCAACCATTATGACACGGCAGTTGACAATGCGAACCCATTAGAACGTTCCTGCAATGACACGGCAGAAATTGCATTAGCAGAATCTATTAATTCGTGCGAATCCAAAATCAACTTCGCAGGACAACATCATATGCTTCAATAACAAAGGTACGAACAACGAGTGCGGTATTGAAAGGTCCTTACCTCGAAGTACAGGTCCGAAGGGAGAAGAAAAAGGGATACCAACCCCGCTGCAGCACAATCGCTCTCATCGTTCGTGTTCTTGAAGGGGCTGTCAACGCTTCGGGTCCACCCGACTGGCCCGAGTAGACCCAACCATTTATAAAGGATCCGGTTCCATGATTATGTTGAAATAAATGATTGGGTCGGTTTCGGTTCTCGCCCCTCCCGAATCGATTCATTCCCAAAACCGATTATTTTGTTAGCCTCATATGTTATTTCCTTCCTTTTCTTATAATTTTTCTCTTATCATAAGTTTAAAGTGTCGAATCTGATAGATAGATAAATAAAGGTGTTTAACGTTTTAACATATAAGTAACTTACTATTTTTCTATCAATTTTATTAACGATATATGATTAAAGTTTAAATTTTAGTTCGCGATTTAAATAAGAAAAGTGGTCTTTTTAGCTTAAATGGTTTTGTTTCAAACCTATGTTATTGTTTCAACGTGTATTTTAGGTTAAAATGGACGGTTTTGGGTCTAAGATTTTGTCCCAATTAATGATCTGTTCGGGAGTGCTTCTACCTAGAACGTACTCGGATCCCACCCGTTGACAGCCCTATCTTGAATGGCAGCCAATTTCCGGTCGAGCCACCACTCAAAGCTTGATGACAAATAGTCAGTCACTTATCTGAAGGAATTAAAAGAAAATGGAAGTCCATTGAGCAAGGGATGTGTCTTGTATACTTACATTGTTATCGGAAACCGGAAACAATAGTATGGAGCGATAGTCGGAAAGCCCTCCCCAAAAGTAGCAACGCCTCGAGCAATCCAAACCAACAAATATAACCGGAGCAAATTAGTAAGCCATACACCCAAAAGAGGACACAGAATGAAGCGGAGAGTTGAGAAGCTTACACCGAAGATTGCACCAGCTTCCTTATAGTAAAGCCGTGAGAGCTTCCACAGCTTGCCTGCAAATCGAGCATTCTCCGTTCCTGCCCAGAGGAACCAAAGATATTACTCCACAACCGGCAAAGTTATATTCCAAAAGTGTTAAAATATAGGAATGCAGACATTCTACAACAATCACATGCCTGTGCCGCTTCCGAATCCGTATCACTTCCGAATCTCCTTTCCGTACCCACGCCATTCACCTGTCAAGAATATCTAATCAGAAACAGGTGGAGAAATAAAAAGTCTAAGAGTGAATAAAGAGGTTAAAGTTGCTCATTCTGGACTCCAGCGTAAGAGAGGCTTTGGCTGATCACTGCTGCAATTCGAACGTTTGAATCATCTCCGCCGATGCAATCTCCTGAAAGTGGCAATGCGTGAATGTGTCAGTCATGAGGATTATTAATAAATTAATTAAAGTTACAAGCAAAACAACAGCAATTGAGCAGTTAGTAACCCACACACCCACGACAACATCAAGTCATTTATCCCACGGAATTAAAAGGAAACGGAACTGAAGAAAGCTTGGGATGTTTCCTATACTTTCATTGATATCGAAAACCGGGAACGTAGCAAAGCCTCGAGCAATCTAAACTACGCATGTAACCAAAGCAAAATAGTAACCCACACACCCAAACGAGAACTCCGGATGAAGTTGAGAATTGAGAAGCTTACACCGAAGAGTTGATCGGCTTCGTTATAGTATTGCCGCGAGAGGTTGCGCATCTTGCCCGCAAGTCGAGCATTCTCCGTGCCTGCACCCATAAGAACCAAGGATATTATGGTCACCTCCACAACTGGCAAGCCATATATTCCAACAATGTTCAAATTTAGGGATGCGGACATTCTACAACGAGCGCATACCCATGCCGCTTCCGAAACCGTTTCACTTCCGAGCCTTCTTTCTGCGCCCACGCCATTCACCTGCGAAAAATATCTAATTAGAAATAGGTGAAAAGAAAAAAGTTTACGAGTGTATACAGAAGAAATGGGTTAGAGTGGCCCATTCTGGACTCCAGCGTATGCGACGCCGTGGCTGTTCATTGTTACAATTCGAACGCTTGAATCGGCTCCGCGGATGCAATTTCCTGGAAGCGGCAATGCATGAAAATGTCGGTGATGAGGATTATTAACAAATTCAGAAAAATAACAAGCACAACAATGGTAATAGAGCAATTATTAACCCACACACCCACAAGAAACATCCATTCAGTTATCCTACGGAGTCAAAAGAAAACAAAACTGAATTAAGCACGGGAAGTTTCCTATACTTACATTGATATCGAAACCGGGAACAATGGTAAGGCACAGGAGCTAGTACGCCGATCGCCAAAAGTAGCAACGCCTCGAGAATTCAAAAACTACGCATATAACCAATCAAATTTAGTAACCCATACATCCAAACAAGAACACCAAATGAAGCTGAGAATTAAGAAGCTTACACCGAGGAGTTGATCAGCTTCCTTACAGTTTCTTCGCGAGAGGTTGCGTATCTTGCCCGTGAGTCGGGCATTCTTCGTGCCTGCTCCCATAAGACCCAAGGATATTATAGCCACTGCCACGACCGGCAAACCTTGTCTTCCGAAAATGATATAATTTAGGTATGCAGACATTGTACGAAAAACACATACCTGCGCAGCTTCCGCATCCGTATCCCTTCCGAGTCTCCTTTGCGCTCACGCCCTACACCTGTCAATAATATCAAATCAGAAACAGGTGGACAAGGAATAGTTTAGAAGTGAATATAGAAAAAATGGGTTAGAGTGGCTTATTTTGGACTCCAGCGTATGCAAAGCCTCGGCGGACTGCTACTCAAATTCGAACGCTTGAATCAGCTCCCACGACGCAGTCTCATTGGAGTGGCAATGCCTGTAGAAGCCAAGGGGAGTATTAGAAAATTGAAAAACGTTACAAGCACAAAAACGGCAATAAAGCAACATAAGCCCTTATAAAAAGTTTAAACAGATACAAGCGATGTTGGCTTACACTATCGCAACCATTATGACACGGCAGTTGACAATGCGAACCCATTAGAACGTTCCTGCAATGACACGGCAGAAATTGCATTAGCAGAATCTATTAATTCGTGCGAATCCAAAATCAACTTCGCAGGACAACATCATATGCTTCAATAACAAAGGTACGAACAACGAGTGCGGTATTGAAAGGTCCTTACCTCGAAGTACAGGTCCGAAGGGAGAAGAAAAAGGGATACCAACCCCGCTGCAGCACAATCGCTCTCATCGTTCGTGTTCTTGAAGGGGCTGTCAACGCTTCGGGTCCACCCGACTGGCCCGAGTAGACCCAACCATTTATAAAGGATCCGGTTCCATGATTATGTTGAAATAAATGATTGGGTCGGTTTCGGTTCTCGCCCCTCCCGAATCGATTCATTCCCAAAACCGATTATTTTGTTAGCCTCATATGTTATTTCCTTCCTTTTCTTATAATTTTTCTCTTATCATAAGTTTAAAGTGTCGAATCTGATAGATAGATAAATAAAGGTGTTTAACGTTTTAACATATAAGTAACTTACTATTTTTCTATCAATTTTATTAACGATATATGATTAAAGTTTAAATTTTAGTTCGCGATTTAAATAAGAAAAGTGGTCTTTTTAGCTTAAATGGTTTTGTTTCAAACCTATGTTATTGTTTCAACGTGTATTTTAGGTTAAAATGGACGGTTTTGGGTCTAAGATTTTGTCCCAATTAATGATCTGTTCGGGAGTGCTTCTACCTAGAACGTACTCGGATCCCACCCGTTGACAGCCCTATCTTGAATGGCAGCCAATTTCCGGTCGAGCCACCACTCAAAGCTTGATGACAAATAGTCAGTCACTTATCTGAAGGAATTAAAAGAAAATGGAAGTCCATTGAGCAAGGGATGTGTCTTGTATACTTACATTGTTATCGGAAACCGGAAACAATAGTATGGAGCGATAGTCGGAAAGCCCTCCCCAAAAGTAGCAACGCCTCGAGCAATCCAAACCAACAAATATAACCGGAGCAAATTAGTAAGCCATACACCCAAAAGAGGACACAGAATGAAGCGGAGAGTTGAGAAGCTTACACCGAAGATTGCACCAGCTTCCTTATAGTAAAGCCGTGAGAGCTTCCACAGCTTGCCTGCAAATCGAGCATTCTCCGTTCCTGCCCAGAGGAACCAAAGATATTACTCCACAACCGGCAAAGTTATATTCCAAAAGTGTTAAAATATAGGAATGCAGACATTCTACAACAATCACATGCCTGTGCCGCTTCCGAATCCGTATCACTTCCGAATCTCCTTTCCGTACCCACGCCATTCACCTGTCAAGAATATCTAATCAGAAACAGGTGGAGAAATAAAAAGTCTAAGAGTGAATAAAGAGGTTAAAGTTGCTCATTCTGGACTCCAGCGTAAGAGAGGCTTTGGCTGATCACTGCTGCAATTCGAACGTTTGAATCATCTCCGCCGATGCAATCTCCTGAAAGTGGCAATGCGTGAATGTGTCAGTCATGAGGATTATTAATAAATTAATTAAAGTTACAAGCAAAACAACAGCAATTGAGCAGTTAGTAACCCACACACCCACGACAACATCAAGTCATTTATCCCACGGAATTAAAAGGAAACGGAACTGAAGAAAGCTTGGGATGTTTCCTATACTTTCATTGATATCGAAAACCGGGAACGTAGCAAAGCCTCGAGCAATCTAAACTACGCATGTAACCAAAGCAAAATAGTAACCCACACACCCAAACGAGAACTCCGGATGAAGTTGAGAATTGAGAAGCTTACACCGAAGAGTTGATCGGCTTCGTTATAGTATTGCCGCGAGAGGTTGCGCATCTTGCCCGCAAGTCGAGCATTCTCCGTGCCTGCACCCATAAGAACCAAGGATATTATGGTCACCTCCACAACTGGCAAGCCATATATTCCAACAATGTTCAAATTTAGGGATGCGGACATTCTACAACGAGCGCATACCCATGCCGCTTCCGAAACCGTTTCACTTCCGAGCCTTCTTTCTGCGCCCACGCCATTCACCTGCGAAAAATATCTAATTAGAAATAGGTGGAAAGAAAAAAGTTTACGAGTGTATACAGAAGAAATGGGTTAGAGTGGCCCATTCTGGACTCCAGCGTATGCGACGCCGTGGCTGTTCATTGTTACAATTCGAACGCTTGAATCGGCTCCGCGGATGCAATTTCCTGGAAGCGGCAATGCATGAAAATGTCGGTGATGAGGATTATTAACAAATTCAGAAAAATAACAAGCACAACAATGGTAATAGAGCAATTATTAACCCACACACCCACAAGAAACATCCATTCAGTTATCCTACGGAGTCAAAAGAAAACAAAACTGAATTAAGCACGGGAAGTTTCCTATACTTACATTGATATCGAAACCGGGAACAATGGTAAGGCACAGGAGCTAGTACGCCGATCGCCAAAAGTAGCAACGCCTCGAGAATTCAAAAACTACGCATATAACCAATCAAATTTAGTAACCCATACATCCAAACAAGAACACCAAATGAAGCTGAGAATTAAGAAGCTTACACCGAGGAGTTGATCAGCTTCCTTACAGTTTCTTCGCGAGAGGTTGCGTATCTTGCCCGTGAGTCGGGCATTCTTCGTGCCTGCTCCCATAAGACCCAAGGATATTATAGCCACTGCCACGACCGGCAAACCTTGTCTTCCGAAAATGATATAATTTAGGTATGCAGACATTGTACGAAAAACACATACCTGCGCAGCTTCCGCATCCGTATCCCTTCCGAGTCTCCTTTGCGCTCACGCCCTACACCTGTCAATAATATCAAATCAGAAACAGGTGGACAAGGAATAGTTTAGAAGTGAATATAGAAAAAATGGGTTAGAGTGGCTTATTTTGGACTCCAGCGTATGCAAAGCCTCGGCGGACTGCTACTCAAATTCGAACGCTTGAATCAGCTCCCACGACGCAGTCTCATTGGAGTGGCAATGCCTGTAGAAGCCAAGGGGAGTATTAGAAAATTGAAAAACGTTACAAGCACAAAAACGGCAATAAAGCAACATAAGCCCTTATAAAAAGTTTAAACAGATACAAGCGATGTTGGCTTACACTATCGCAACCATTATGACACGGCAGTTGACAATGCGAACCCATTAGAACGTTCCTGCAATGACACGGCAGAAATTGCATTAGCAGAATCTATTAATTCGTGCGAATCCAAAATCAACTTCGCAGGACAACATCATATGCTTCAATAACAAAGGTACGAACAACGAGTGCGGTATTGAAAGGTCCTTACCTCGAAGTACAGGTCCGAAGGGAGAAGAAAAAGGGATACCAACCCCGCTGCAGCACAATCGCTCTCATCGTTCGTGTTCTTGAAGGGGCTGTCAACGCTTCGGGTCCACCCGACTGGCCCGAGTAGACCCAACCATTTATAAAGGATCCGGTTCCATGATTATGTTGAAATAAATGATTGGGTCGGTTTCGGTTCTCGCCCCTCCCGAATCGATTCATTCCCAAAACCGATTATTTTGTTAGCCTCATATGTTATTTCCTTCCTTTTCTTATAATTTTTCTCTTATCATAAGTTTAAAGTGTCGAATCTGATAGATAGATAAATAAAGGTGTTTAACGTTTTAACATATAAGTAACTTACTATTTTTCTATCAATTTTATTAACGATATATGATTAAAGTTTAAATTTTAGTTCGCGATTTAAATAAGAAAAGTGGTCTTTTTAGCTTAAATGGTTTTGTTTCAAACCTATGTTATTGTTTCAACGTGTATTTTAGGTTAAAATGGACGGTTTTGGGTCTAAGATTTTGTCCCAATTAATGATCTGTTCGGGAGTGCTTCTACCTAGAACGTACTCGGATCCCACCCGTTGACAGCCCTATCTTGAATGGCAGCCAATTTCCGGTCGAGCCACCACTCAAAGCTTGATGACAAATAGTCAGTCACTTATCTGAAGGAATTAAAAGAAAATGGAAGTCCATTGAGCAAGGGATGTGTCTTGTATACTTACATTGTTATCGGAAACCGGAAACAATAGTATGGAGCGATAGTCGGAAAGCCCTCCCCAAAAGTAGCAACGCCTCGAGCAATCCAAACCAACAAATATAACCGGAGCAAATTAGTAAGCCATACACCCAAAAGAGGACACAGAATGAAGCGGAGAGTTGAGAAGCTTACACCGAAGATTGCACCAGCTTCCTTATAGTAAAGCCGTGAGAGCTTCCACAGCTTGCCTGCAAATCGAGCATTCTCCGTTCCTGCCCAGAGGAACCAAAGATATTACTCCACAACCGGCAAAGTTATATTCCAAAAGTGTTAAAATATAGGAATGCAGACATTCTACAACAATCACATGCCTGTGCCGCTTCCGAATCCGTATCACTTCCGAATCTCCTTTCCGTACCCACGCCATTCACCTGTCAAGAATATCTAATCAGAAACAGGTGGAGAAATAAAAAGTCTAAGAGTGAATAAAGAGGTTAAAGTTGCTCATTCTGGACTCCAGCGTAAGAGAGGCTTTGGCTGATCACTGCTGCAATTCGAACGTTTGAATCATCTCCGCCGATGCAATCTCCTGAAAGTGGCAATGCGTGAATGTGTCAGTCATGAGGATTATTAATAAATTAATTAAAGTTACAAGCAAAACAACAGCAATTGAGCAGTTAGTAACCCACACACCCACGACAACATCAAGTCATTTATCCCACGGAATTAAAAGGAAACGGAACTGAAGAAAGCTTGGGATGTTTCCTATACTTTCATTGATATCGAAAACCGGGAACGTAGCAAAGCCTCGAGCAATCTAAACTACGCATGTAACCAAAGCAAAATAGTAACCCACACACCCAAACGAGAACTCCGGATGAAGTTGAGAATTGAGAAGCTTACACCGAAGAGTTGATCGGCTTCGTTATAGTATTGCCGCGAGAGGTTGCGCATCTTGCCCGCAAGTCGAGCATTCTCCGTGCCTGCACCCATAAGAACCAAGGATATTATGGTCACCTCCACAACTGGCAAGCCATATATTCCAACAATGTTCAAATTTAGGGATGCGGACATTCTACAACGAGCGCATACCCATGCCGCTTCCGAAACCGTTTCACTTCCGAGCCTTCTTTCTGCGCCCACGCCATTCACCTGCGAAAAATATCTAATTAGAAATAGGTGGAAAGAAAAAAGTTTACGAGTGTATACAGAAGAAATGGGTTAGAGTGGCCCATTCTGGACTCCAGCGTATGCGACGCCGTGGCTGTTCATTGTTACAATTCGAACGCTTGAATCGGCTCCGCGGATGCAATTTCCTGGAAGCGGCAATGCATGAAAATGTCGGTGATGAGGATTATTAACAAATTCAGAAAAATAACAAGCACAACAATGGTAATAGAGCAATTATTAACCCACACACCCACAAGAAACATCCATTCAGTTATCCTACGGAGTCAAAAGAAAACAAAACTGAATTAAGCACGGGAAGTTTCCTATACTTACATTGATATCGAAACCGGGAACAATGGTAAGGCACAGGAGCTAGTACGCCGATCGCCAAAAGTAGCAACGCCTCGAGAATTCAAAAACTACGCATATAACCAATCAAATTTAGTAACCCATACATCCAAACAAGAACACCAAATGAAGCTGAGAATTAAGAAGCTTACACCGAGGAGTTGATCAGCTTCCTTACAGTTTCTTCGCGAGAGGTTGCGTATCTTGCCCGTGAGTCGGGCATTCTTCGTGCCTGCTCCCATAAGACCCAAGGATATTATAGCCACTGCCACGACCGGCAAACCTTGTCTTCCGAAAATGATATAATTTAGGTATGCAGACATTGTACGAAAAACACATACCTGCGCAGCTTCCGCATCCGTATCCCTTCCGAGTCTCCTTTGCGCTCACGCCCTACACCTGTCAATAATATCAAATCAGAAACAGGTGGACAAGGAATAGTTTAGAAGTGAATATAGAAAAAATGGGTTAGAGTGGCTTATTTTGGACTCCAGCGTATGCAAAGCCTCGGCGGACTGCTACTCAAATTCGAACGCTTGAATCAGCTCCCACGACGCAGTCTCATTGGAGTGGCAATGCCTGTAGAAGCCAAGGGGAGTATTAGAAAATTGAAAAACGTTACAAGCACAAAAACGGCAATAAAGCAACATAAGCCCTTATAAAAAGTTTAAACAGATACAAGCGATGTTGGCTTACACTATCGCAACCATTATGACACGGCAGTTGACAATGCGAACCCATTAGAACGTTCCTGCAATGACACGGCAGAAATTGCATTAGCAGAATCTATTAATTCGTGCGAATCCAAAATCAACTTCGCAGGACAACATCATATGCTTCAATAACAAAGGTACGAACAACGAGTGCGGTATTGAAAGGTCCTTACCTCGAAGTACAGGTCCGAAGGGAGAAGAAAAAGGGATACCAACCCCGCTGCAGCACAATCGCTCTCATCGTTCGTGTTCTTGAAGGGGCTGTCAACGCTTCGGGTCCACCCGACTGGCCCGAGTAGACCCAACCATTTATAAAGGATCCGGTTCCATGATTATGTTGAAATAAATGATTGGGTCGGTTTCGGTTCTCGCCCCTCCCGAATCGATTCATTCCCAAAACCGATTATTTTGTTAGCCTCATATGTTATTTCCTTCCTTTTCTTATAATTTTTCTCTTATCATAAGTTTAAAGTGTCGAATCTGATAGATAGATAAATAAAGGTGTTTAACGTTTTAACATATAAGTAACTTACTATTTTTCTATCAATTTTATTAACGATATATGATTAAAGTTTAAATTTTAGTTCGCGATTTAAATAAGAAAAGTGGTCTTTTTAGCTTAAATGGTTTTGTTTCAAACCTATGTTATTGTTTCAACGTGTATTTTAGGTTAAAATGGACGGTTTTGGGTCTAAGATTTTGTCCCAATTAATGATCTGTTCGGGAGTGCTTCTACCTAGAACGTACTCGGATCCCACCCGTTGACAGCCCTATCTTGAATGGCAGCCAATTTCCGGTCGAGCCACCACTCAAAGCTTGATGACAAATAGTCAGTCACTTATCTGAAGGAATTAAAAGAAAATGGAAGTCCATTGAGCAAGGGATGTGTCTTGTATACTTACATTGTTATCGGAAACCGGAAACAATAGTATGGAGCGATAGTCGGAAAGCCCTCCCCAAAAGTAGCAACGCCTCGAGCAATCCAAACCAACAAATATAACCGGAGCAAATTAGTAAGCCATACACCCAAAAGAGGACACAGAATGAAGCGGAGAGTTGAGAAGCTTACACCGAAGATTGCACCAGCTTCCTTATAGTAAAGCCGTGAGAGCTTCCACAGCTTGCCTGCAAATCGAGCATTCTCCGTTCCTGCCCAGAGGAACCAAAGATATTACTCCACAACCGGCAAAGTTATATTCCAAAAGTGTTAAAATATAGGAATGCAGACATTCTACAACAATCACATGCCTGTGCCGCTTCCGAATCCGTATCACTTCCGAATCTCCTTTCCGTACCCACGCCATTCACCTGTCAAGAATATCTAATCAGAAACAGGTGGAGAAATAAAAAGTCTAAGAGTGAATAAAGAGGTTAAAGTTGCTCATTCTGGACTCCAGCGTAAGAGAGGCTTTGGCTGATCACTGCTGCAATTCGAACGTTTGAATCATCTCCGCCGATGCAATCTCCTGAAAGTGGCAATGCGTGAATGTGTCAGTCATGAGGATTATTAATAAATTAATTAAAGTTACAAGCAAAACAACAGCAATTGAGCAGTTAGTAACCCACACACCCACGACAACATCAAGTCATTTATCCCACGGAATTAAAAGGAAACGGAACTGAAGAAAGCTTGGGATGTTTCCTATACTTTCATTGATATCGAAAACCGGGAACGTAGCAAAGCCTCGAGCAATCTAAACTACGCATGTAACCAAAGCAAAATAGTAACCCACACACCCAAACGAGAACTCCGGATGAAGTTGAGAATTGAGAAGCTTACACCGAAGAGTTGATCGGCTTCGTTATAGTATTGCCGCGAGAGGTTGCGCATCTTGCCCGCAAGTCGAGCATTCTCCGTGCCTGCACCCATAAGAACCAAGGATATTATGGTCACCTCCACAACTGGCAAGCCATATATTCCAACAATGTTCAAATTTAGGGATGCGGACATTCTACAACGAGCGCATACCCATGCCGCTTCCGAAACCGTTTCACTTCCGAGCCTTCTTTCTGCGCCCACGCCATTCACCTGCGAAAAATATCTAATTAGAAATAGGTGGAAAGAAAAAAGTTTACGAGTGTATACAGAAGAAATGGGTTAGAGTGGCCCATTCTGGACTCCAGCGTATGCGACGCCGTGGCTGTTCATTGTTACAATTCGAACGCTTGAATCGGCTCCGCGGATGCAATTTCCTGGAAGCGGCAATGCATGAAAATGCCGGTGATGAGGATTATTAACAAATTCAGAAAAATAACAAGCACAACAATGGTAATAGAGCAATTATTAACCCACACACCCACAAGAAACATCCATTCAGTTATCCTACGGAGTCAAAAGAAAACAAAACTGAATTAAGCACGGGAAGTTTCCTATACTTACATTGATATCGAAACCGGGAACAATGGTAAGGCACAGGAGCTAGTACGCCGATCGCCAAAAGTAGCAACGCCTCGAGAATTCAAAAACTACGCATATAACCAATCAAATTTAGTAACCCATACATCCAAACAAGAACACCAAATGAAGCTGAGAATTAAGAAGCTTACACCGAGGAGTTGATCAGCTTCCTTACAGTTTCTTCGCGAGAGGTTGCGTATCTTGCCCGTGAGTCGGGCATTCTTCGTGCCTGCTCCCATAAGACCCAAGGATATTATAGCCACTGCCACGACCGGCAAACCTTGTCTTCCGAAAATGATATAATTTAGGTATGCAGACATTGTACGAAAAACACATACCTGCGCAGCTTCCGCATCCGTATCCCTTCCGAGTCTCCTTTGCGCTCACGCCCTACACCTGTCAATAATATCAAATCAGAAACAGGTGGACAAGGAATAGTTTAGAAGTGAATATAGAAAAAATGGGTTAGAGTGGCTTATTTTGGACTCCAGCGTATGCAAAGCCTCGGCGGACTGCTACTCAAATTCGAACGCTTGAATCAGCTCCCACGACGCAGTCTCATTGGAGTGGCAATGCCTGTAGAAGCCAAGGGGAGTATTAGAAAATTGAAAAACGTTACAAGCACAAAAACGGCAATAAAGCAACATAAGCCCTTATAAAAAGTTTAAACAGATACAAGCGATGTTGGCTTACACTATCGCAACCATTATGACACGGCAGTTGACAATGCGAACCCATTAGAACGTTCCTGCAATGACACGGCAGAAATTGCATTAGCAGAATCTATTAATTCGTGCGAATCCAAAATCAACTTCGCAGGACAACATCATATGCTTCAATAACAAAGGTACGAACAACGAGTGCGGTATTGAAAGGTCCTTACCTCGAAGTACAGGTCCGAAGGGAGAAGAAAAAGGGATACCAACCCCGCTGCAGCACAATCGCTCTCATCGTTCGTGTTCTTGAAGGGGCTGTCAACGCTTCGGGTCCACCCGACTGGCCCGAGTAGACCCAACCATTTATAAAGGATCCGGTTCCATGATTATGTTGAAATAAATGATTGGGTCGGTTTCGGTTCTCGCCCCTCCCGAATCGATTCATTCCCAAAACCGATTATTTTGTTAGCCTCATATGTTATTTCCTTCCTTTTCTTATAATTTTTCTCTTATCATAAGTTTAAAGTGTCGAATCTGATAGATAGATAAATAAAGGTGTTTAACGTTTTAACATATAAGTAACTTACTATTTTTCTATCAATTTTATTAACGATATATGATTAAAGTTTAAATTTTAGTTCGCGATTTAAATAAGAAAAGTGGTCTTTTTAGCTTAAATGGTTTTGTTTCAAACCTATGTTATTGTTTCAACGTGTATTTTAGGTTAAAATGGACGGTTTTGGGTCTAAGATTTTGTCCCAATTAATGATCTGTTCGGGAGTGCTTCTACCTAGAACGTACTCGGATCCCACCCGTTGACAGCCCTATCTTGAATGGCAGCCAATTTCCGGTCGAGCCACCACTCAAAGCTTGATGACAAATAGTCAGTCACTTATCTGAAGGAATTAAAAGAAAATGGAAGTCCATTGAGCAAGGGATGTGTCTTGTATACTTACATTGTTATCGGAAACCGGAAACAATAGTATGGAGCGATAGTCGGAAAGCCCTCCCCAAAAGTAGCAACGCCTCGAGCAATCCAAACCAACAAATATAACCGGAGCAAATTAGTAAGCCATACACCCAAAAGAGGACACAGAATGAAGCGGAGAGTTGAGAAGCTTACACCGAAGATTGCACCAGCTTCCTTATAGTAAAGCCGTGAGAGCTTCCACAGCTTGCCTGCAAATCGAGCATTCTCCGTTCCTGCCCAGAGGAACCAAAGATATTACTCCACAACCGGCAAAGTTATATTCCAAAAGTGTTAAAATATAGGAATGCAGACATTCTACAACAATCACATGCCTGTGCCGCTTCCGAATCCGTATCACTTCCGAATCTCCTTTCCGTACCCACGCCATTCACCTGTCAAGAATATCTAATCAGAAACAGGTGGAGAAATAAAAAGTCTAAGAGTGAATAAAGAGGTTAAAGTTGCTCATTCTGGACTCCAGCGTAAGAGAGGCTTTGGCTGATCACTGCTGCAATTCGAACGTTTGAATCATCTCCGCCGATGCAATCTCCTGAAAGTGGCAATGCGTGAATGTGTCAGTCATGAGGATTATTAATAAATTAATTAAAGTTACAAGCAAAACAACAGCAATTGAGCAGTTAGTAACCCACACACCCACGACAACATCAAGTCATTTATCCCACGGAATTAAAAGGAAACGGAACTGAAGAAAGCTTGGGATGTTTCCTATACTTTCATTGATATCGAAAACCGGGAACGTAGCAAAGCCTCGAGCAATCTAAACTACGCATGTAACCAAAGCAAAATAGTAACCCACACACCCAAACGAGAACTCCGGATGAAGTTGAGAATTGAGAAGCTTACACCGAAGAGTTGATCGGCTTCGTTATAGTATTGCCGCGAGAGGTTGCGCATCTTGCCCGCAAGTCGAGCATTCTCCGTGCCTGCACCCATAAGAACCAAGGATATTATGGTCACCTCCACAACTGGCAAGCCATATATTCCAAAAATGTTCAAATTTAGGGATGCGGACATTCTACAACGAGCGCATACCCATGCCGCTTCCGAAACCGTTTCACTTCCGAGCCTTCTTTCTGCGCCCACGCCATTCACCTGCGAAAAATATCTAATTAGAAATAGGTGGAAAGAAAAAAGTTTACGAGTGTATACAGAAGAAATGGGTTAGAGTGGCCCATTCTGGACTCCAGCGTATGCGACGCCGTGGCTGTTCATTGTTACAATTCGAACGCTTGAATCGGCTCCGCGGATGCAATTTCCTGGAAGCGGCAATGCATGAAAATGTCGGTGATGAGGATTATTAACAAATTCAGAAAAATAACAAGCACAACAATGGTAATAGAGCAATTATTAACCCACACACCCACAAGAAACATCCATTCAGTTATCCTACGGAGTCAAAAGAAAACAAAACTGAATTAAGCACGGGAAGTTTCCTATACTTACATTGATATCGAAACCGGGAACAATGGTAAGGCACAGGAGCTAGTACGCCGATCGCCAAAAGTAGCAACGCCTCGAGAATTCAAAAACTACGCATATAACCAATCAAATTTAGTAACCCATACATCCAAACAAGAACACCAAATGAAGCTGAGAATTAAGAAGCTTACACCGAGGAGTTGATCAGCTTCCTTACAGTTTCTTCGCGAGAGGTTGCGTATCTTGCCCGTGAGTCGGGCATTCTTCGTGCCTGCTCCCATAAGACCCAAGGATATTATAGCCACTGCCACGACCGGCAAACCTTGTCTTCCGAAAATGATATAATTTAGGTATGCAGACATTGTACGAAAAACACATACCTGCGCAGCTTCCGCATCCGTATCCCTTCCGAGTCTCCTTTGCGCTCACGCCCTACACCTGTCAATAATATCAAATCAGAAACAGGTGGACAAGGAATAGTTTAGAAGTGAATATAGAAAAAATGGGTTAGAGTGGCTTATTTTGGACTCCAGCGTATGCAAAGCCTCGGCGGACTGCTACTCAAATTCGAACGCTTGAATCAGCTCCCACGACGCAGTCTCATTGGAGTGGCAATGCCTGTAGAAGCCAAGGGGAGTATTAGAAAATTGAAAAACGTTACAAGCACAAAAACGGCAATAAAGCAACATAAGCCCTTATAAAAAGTTTAAACAGATACAAGCGATGTTGGCTTACACTATCGCAACCATTATGACACGGCAGTTGACAATGCGAACCCATTAGAACGTTCCTGCAATGACACGGCAGAAATTGCATTAGCAGAATCTATTAATTCGTGCGAATCCAAAATCAACTTCGCAGGACAACATCATATGCTTCAATAACAAAGGTACGAACAACGAGTGCGGTATTGAAAGGTCCTTACCTCGAAGTACAGGTCCGAAGGGAGAAGAAAAAGGGATACCAACCCCGCTGCAGCACAATCGCTCTCATCGTTCGTGTTCTTGAAGGGGCTGTCAACGCTTCGGGTCCACCCGACTGGCCCGAGTAGACCCAACCATTTATAAAGGATCCGGTTCCATGATTATGTTGAAATAAATGATTGGGTCGGTTTCGGTTCTCGCCCCTCCCGAATCGATTCATTCCCAAAACCGATTATTTTGTTAGCCTCATATGTTATTTCCTTCCTTTTCTTATAATTTTTCTCTTATCATAAGTTTAAAGTGTCGAATCTGATAGATAGATAAATAAAGGTGTTTAACGTTTTAACATATAAGTAACTTACTATTTTTCTATCAATTTTATTAACGATATATGATTAAAGTTTAAATTTTAGTTCGCGATTTAAATAAGAAAAGTGGTCTTTTTAGCTTAAATGGTTTTGTTTCAAACCTATGTTATTGTTTCAACGTGTATTTTAGGTTAAAATGGACGGTTTTGGGTCTAAGATTTTGTCCCAATTAATGATCTGTTCGGGAGTGCTTCTACCTAGAACGTACTCGGATCCCACCCGTTGACAGCCCTATCTTGAATGGCAGCCAATTTCCGGTCGAGCCACCACTCAAAGCTTGATGACAAATAGTCAGTCACTTATCTGAAGGAATTAAAAGAAAATGGAAGTCCATTGAGCAAGGGATGTGTCTTGTATACTTACATTGTTATCGGAAACCGGAAACAATAGTATGGAGCGATAGTCGGAAAGCCCTCCCCAAAAGTAGCAACGCCTCGAGCAATCCAAACCAACAAATATAACCGGAGCAAATTAGTAAGCCATACACCCAAAAGAGGACACAGAATGAAGCGGAGAGTTGAGAAGCTTACACCGAAGATTGCACCAGCTTCCTTATAGTAAAGCCGTGAGAGCTTCCACAGCTTGCCTGCAAATCGAGCATTCTCCGTTCCTGCCCAGAGGAACCAAAGATATTACTCCACAACCGGCAAAGTTATATTCCAAAAGTGTTAAAATATAGGAATGCAGACATTCTACAACAATCACATGCCTGTGCCGCTTCCGAATCCGTATCACTTCCGAATCTCCTTTCCGTACCCACGCCATTCACCTGTCAAGAATATCTAATCAGAAACAGGTGGAGAAATAAAAAGTCTAAGAGTGAATAAAGAGGTTAAAGTTGCTCATTCTGGACTCCAGCGTAAGAGAGGCTTTGGCTGATCACTGCTGCAATTCGAACGTTTGAATCATCTCCGCCGATGCAATCTCCTGAAAGTGGCAATGCGTGAATGTGTCAGTCATGAGGATTATTAATAAATTAATTAAAGTTACAAGCAAAACAACAGCAATTGAGCAGTTAGTAACCCACACACCCACGACAACATCAAGTCATTTATCCCACGGAATTAAAAGGAAACGGAACTGAAGAAAGCTTGGGATGTTTCCTATACTTTCATTGATATCGAAAACCGGGAACGTAGCAAAGCCTCGAGCAATCTAAACTACGCATGTAACCAAAGCAAAATAGTAACCCACACACCCAAACGAGAACTCCGGATGAAGTTGAGAATTGAGAAGCTTACACCGAAGAGTTGATCGGCTTCGTTATAGTATTGCCGCGAGAGGTTGCGCATCTTGCCCGCAAGTCGAGCATTCTCCGTGCCTGCACCCATAAGAACCAAGGATATTATGGTCACCTCCACAACTGGCAAGCCATATATTCCAACAATGTTCAAATTTAGGGATGCGGACATTCTACAACGAGCGCATACCCATGCCGCTTCCGAAACCGTTTCACTTCCGAGCCTTCTTTCTGCGCCCACGCCATTCACCTGCGAAAAATATCTAATTAGAAATAGGTGGAAAGAAAAAAGTTTACGAGTGTATACAGAAGAAATGGGTTAGAGTGGCCCATTCTGGACTCCAGCGTATGCGACGCCGTGGCTGTTCATTGTTACAATTCGAACGCTTGAATCGGCTCCGCGGATGCAATTTCCTGGAAGCGGCAATGCATGAAAATGTCGGTGATGAGGATTATTAACAAATTCAGAAAAATAACAAGCACAACAATGGTAATAGAGCAATTATTAACCCACACACCCACAAGAAACATCCATTCAGTTATCCTACGGAGTCAAAAGAAAACAAAACTGAATTAAGCACGGGAAGTTTCCTATACTTACATTGATATCGAAACCGGGAACAATGGTAAGGCACAGGAGCTAGTACGCCGATCGCCAAAAGTAGCAACGCCTCGAGAATTCAAAAACTACGCATATAACCAATCAAATTTAGTAACCCATACATCCAAACAAGAACACCAAATGAAGCTGAGAATTAAGAAGCTTACACCGAGGAGTTGATCAGCTTCCTTACAGTTTCTTCGCGAGAGGTTGCGTATCTTGCCCGTGAGTCGGGCATTCTTCGTGCCTGCTCCCATAAGACCCAAGGATATTATAGCCACTGCCACGACCGGCAAACCTTGTCTTCCGAAAATGATATAATTTAGGTATGCAGACATTGTACGAAAAACACATACCTGCGCAGCTTCCGCATCCGTATCCCTTCCGAGTCTCCTTTGCGCTCACGCCCTACACCTGTCAATAATATCAAATCAGAAACAGGTGGACAAGGAATAGTTTAGAAGTGAATATAGAAAAAATGGGTTAGAGTGGCTTATTTTGGACTCCAGCGTATGCAAAGCCTCGGCGGACTGCTACTCAAATTCGAACGCTTGAATCAGCTCCCACGACGCAGTCTCATTGGAGTGGCAATGCCTGTAGAAGCCAAGGGGAGTATTAGAAAATTGAAAAACGTTACAAGCACAAAAACGGCAATAAAGCAACATAAGCCCTTATAAAAAGTTTAAACAGATACAAGCGATGTTGGCTTACACTATCGCAACCATTATGACACGGCAGTTGACAATGCGAACCCATTAGAACGTTCCTGCAATGACACGGCAGAAATTGCATTAGCAGAATCTATTAATTCGTGCGAATCCAAAATCAACTTCGCAGGACAACATCATATGCTTCAATAACAAAGGTACGAACAACGAGTGCGGTATTGAAAGGTCCTTACCTCGAAGTACAGGTCCGAAGGGAGAAGAAAAAGGGATACCAACCCCGCTGCAGCACAATCGCTCTCATCGTTCGTGTTCTTGAAGGGGCTGTCAACGCTTCGGGTCCACCCGACTGGCCCGAGTAGACCCAACCATTTATAAAGGATCCGGTTCCATGATTATGTTGAAATAAATGATTGGGTCGGTTTCGGTTCTCGCCCCTCCCGAATCGATTCATTCCCAAAACCGATTATTTTGTTAGCCTCATATGTTATTTCCTTCCTTTTCTTATAATTTTTCTCTTATCATAAGTTTAAAGTGTCGAATCTGATAGATAGATAAATAAAGGTGTTTAACGTTTTAACATATAAGTAACTTACTATTTTTCTATCAATTTTATTAACGATATATGATTAAAGTTTAAATTTTAGTTCGCGATTTAAATAAGAAAAGTGGTCTTTTTAGCTTAAATGGTTTTGTTTCAAACCTATGTTATTGTTTCAACGTGTATTTTAGGTTAAAATGGACGGTTTTGGGTCTAAGATTTTGTCCCAATTAATGATCTGTTCGGGAGTGCTTCTACCTAGAACGTACTCGGATCCCACCCGTTGACAGCCCTATCTTGAATGGCAGCCAATTTCCGGTCGAGCCACCACTCAAAGCTTGATGACAAATAGTCAGTCACTTATCTGAAGGAATTAAAAGAAAATGGAAGTCCATTGAGCAAGGGATGTGTCTTGTATACTTACATTGTTATCGGAAACCGGAAACAATAGTATGGAGCGATAGTCGGAAAGCCCTCCCCAAAAGTAGCAACGCCTCGAGCAATCCAAACCAACAAATATAACCGGAGCAAATTAGTAAGCCATACACCCAAAAGAGGACACAGAATGAAGCGGAGAGTTGAGAAGCTTACACCGAAGATTGCACCAGCTTCCTTATAGTAAAGCCGTGAGAGCTTCCACAGCTTGCCTGCAAATCGAGCATTCTCCGTTCCTGCCCAGAGGAACCAAAGATATTACTCCACAACCGGCAAAGTTATATTCCAAAAGTGTTAAAATATAGGAATGCAGACATTCTACAACAATCACATGCCTGTGCCGCTTCCGAATCCGTATCACTTCCGAATCTCCTTTCCGTACCCACGCCATTCACCTGTCAAGAATATCTAATCAGAAACAGGTGGAGAAATAAAAAGTCTAAGAGTGAATAAAGAGGTTAAAGTTGCTCATTCTGGACTCCAGCGTAAGAGAGGCTTTGGCTGATCACTGCTGCAATTCGAACGTTTGAATCATCTCCGCCGATGCAATCTCCTGAAAGTGGCAATGCGTGAATGTGTCAGTCATGAGGATTATTAATAAATTAATTAAAGTTACAAGCAAAACAACAGCAATTGAGCAGTTAGTAACCCACACACCCACGACAACATCAAGTCATTTATCCCACGGAATTAAAAGGAAACGGAACTGAAGAAAGCTTGGGATGTTTCCTATACTTTCATTGATATCGAAAACCGGGAACGTAGCAAAGCCTCGAGCAATCTAAACTACGCATGTAACCAAAGCAAAATAGTAACCCACACACCCAAACGAGAACTCCGGATGAAGTTGAGAATTGAGAAGCTTACACCGAAGAGTTGATCGGCTTCGTTATAGTATTGCCGCGAGAGGTTGCGCATCTTGCCCGCAAGTCGAGCATTCTCCGTGCCTGCACCCATAAGAACCAAGGATATTATGGTCACCTCCACAACTGGCAAGCCATATATTCCAACAATGTTCAAATTTAGGGATGCGGACATTCTACAACGAGCGCATACCCATGCCGCTTCCGAAACCGTTTCACTTCCGAGCCTTCTTTCTGCGCCCACGCCATTCACCTGCGAAAAATATCTAATTAGAAATAGGTGGAAAGAAAAAAGTTTACGAGTGTATACAGAAGAAATGGGTTAGAGTGGCCCATTCTGGACTCCAGCGTATGCGACGCCGTGGCTGTTCATTGTTACAATTCGAACGCTTGAATCGGCTCCGCGGATGCAATTTCCTGGAAGCGGCAATGCATGAAAATGTCGGTGATGAGGATTATTAACAAATTCAGAAAAATAACAAGCACAACAATGGTAATAGAGCAATTATTAACCCACACACCCACAAGAAACATCCATTCAGTTATCCTACGGAGTCAAAAGAAAACAAAACTGAATTAAGCACGGGAAGTTTCCTATACTTACATTGATATCGAAACCGGGAACAATGGTAAGGCACAGGAGCTAGTACGCCGATCGCCAAAAGTAGCAACGCCTCGAGAATTCAAAAACTACGCATATAACCAATCAAATTTAGTAACCCATACATCCAAACAAGAACACCAAATGAAGCTGAGAATTAAGAAGCTTACACCGAGGAGTTGATCAGCTTCCTTACAGTTTCTTCGCGAGAGGTTGCGTATCTTGCCCGTGAGTCGGGCATTCTTCGTGCCTGCTCCCATAAGACCCAAGGATATTATAGCCACTGCCACGACCGGCAAACCTTGTCTTCCGAAAATGATATAATTTAGGTATGCAGACATTGTACGAAAAACACATACCTGCGCAGCTTCCGCATCCGTATCCCTTCCGAGTCTCCTTTGCGCTCACGCCCTACACCTGTCAATAATATCAAATCAGAAACAGGTGGACAAGGAATAGTTTAGAAGTGAATATAGAAAAAATGGGTTAGAGTGGCTTATTTTGGACTCCAGCGTATGCAAAGCCTCGGCGGACTGCTACTCAAATTCGAACGCTTGAATCAGCTCCCACGACGCAGTCTCATTGGAGTGGCAATGCCTGTAGAAGCCAAGGGGAGTATTAGAAAATTGAAAAACGTTACAAGCACAAAAACGGCAATAAAGCAACATAAGCCCTTATAAAAAGTTTAAACAGATACAAGCGATGTTGGCTTACACTATCGCAACCATTATGACACGGCAGTTGACAATGCGAACCCATTAGAACGTTCCTGCAATGACACGGCAGAAATTGCATTAGCAGAATCTATTAATTCGTGCGAATCCAAAATCAACTTCGCAGGACAACATCATATGCTTCAATAACAAAGGTACGAACAACGAGTGCGGTATTGAAAGGTCCTTACCTCGAAGTACAGGTCCGAAGGGAGAAGAAAAAGGGATACCAACCCCGCTGCAGCACAATCGCTCTCATCGTTCGTGTTCTTGAAGGGGCTGTCAACGCTTCGGGTCCACCCGACTGGCCCGAGTAGACCCAACCATTTATAAAGGATCCGGTTCCATGATTATGTTGAAATAAATGATTGGGTCGGTTTCGGTTCTCGCCCCTCCCGAATCGATTCATTCCCAAAACCGATTATTTTGTTAGCCTCATATGTTATTTCCTTCCTTTTCTTATAATTTTTCTCTTATCATAAGTTTAAAGTGTCGAATCTGATAGATAGATAAATAAAGGTGTTTAACGTTTTAACATATAAGTAACTTACTATTTTTCTATCAATTTTATTAACGATATATGATTAAAGTTTAAATTTTAGTTCGCGATTTAAATAAGAAAAGTGGTCTTTTTAGCTTAAATGGTTTTGTTTCAAACCTATGTTATTGTTTCAACGTGTATTTTAGGTTAAAATGGACGGTTTTGGGTCTAAGATTTTGTCCCAATTAATGATCTGTTCGGGAGTGCTTCTACCTAGAACGTACTCGGATCCCACCCGTTGACAGCCCTATCTTGAATGGCAGCCAATTTCCGGTCGAGCCACCACTCAAAGCTTGATGACAAATAGTCAGTCACTTATCTGAAGGAATTAAAAGAAAATGGAAGTCCATTGAGCAAGGGATGTGTCTTGTATACTTACATTGTTATCGGAAACCGGAAACAATAGTATGGAGCGATAGTCGGAAAGCCCTCCCCAAAAGTAGCAACGCCTCGAGCAATCCAAACCAACAAATATAACCGGAGCAAATTAGTAAGCCATACACCCAAAAGAGGACACAGAATGAAGCGGAGAGTTGAGAAGCTTACACCGAAGATTGCACCAGCTTCCTTATAGTAAAGCCGTGAGAGCTTCCACAGCTTGCCTGCAAATCGAGCATTCTCCGTTCCTGCCCAGAGGAACCAAAGATATTACTCCACAACCGGCAAAGTTATATTCCAAAAGTGTTAAAATATAGGAATGCAGACATTCTACAACAATCACATGCCTGTGCCGCTTCCGAATCCGTATCACTTCCGAATCTCCTTTCCGTACCCACGCCATTCACCTGTCAAGAATATCTAATCAGAAACAGGTGGAGAAATAAAAAGTCTAAGAGTGAATAAAGAGGTTAAAGTTGCTCATTCTGGACTCCAGCGTAAGAGAGGCTTTGGCTGATCACTGCTGCAATTCGAACGTTTGAATCATCTCCGCCGATGCAATCTCCTGAAAGTGGCAATGCGTGAATGTGTCAGTCATGAGGATTATTAATAAATTAATTAAAGTTACAAGCAAAACAACAGCAATTGAGCAGTTAGTAACCCACACACCCACGACAACATCAAGTCATTTATCCCACGGAATTAAAAGGAAACGGAACTGAAGAAAGCTTGGGATGTTTCCTATACTTTCATTGATATCGAAAACCGGGAACGTAGCAAAGCCTCGAGCAATCTAAACTACGCATGTAACCAAAGCAAAATAGTAACCCACACACCCAAACGAGAACTCCGGATGAAGTTGAGAATTGAGAAGCTTACACCGAAGAGTTGATCGGCTTCGTTATAGTATTGCCGCGAGAGGTTGCGCATCTTGCCCGCAAGTCGAGCATTCTCCGTGCCTGCACCCATAAGAACCAAGGATATTATGGTCACCTCCACAACTGGCAAGCCATATATTCCAACAATGTTCAAATTTAGGGATGCGGACATTCTACAACGAGCGCATACCCATGCCGCTTCCGAAACCGTTTCACTTCCGAGCCTTCTTTCTGCGCCCACGCCATTCACCTGCGAAAAATATCTAATTAGAAATAGGTGGAAAGAAAAAAGTTTACGAGTGTATACAGAAGAAATGGGTTAGAGTGGCCCATTCTGGACTCCAGCGTATGCGACGCCGTGGCTGTTCATTGTTACAATTCGAACGCTTGAATCGGCTCCGCGGATGCAATTTCCTGGAAGCGGCAATGCATGAAAATGTCGGTGATGAGGATTATTAACAAATTCAGAAAAATAACAAGCACAACAATGGTAATAGAGCAATTATTAACCCACACACCCACAAGAAACATCCATTCAGTTATCCTACGGAGTCAAAAGAAAACAAAACTGAATTAAGCACGGGAAGTTTCCTATACTTACATTGATATCGAAACCGGGAACAATGGTAAGGCACAGGAGCTAGTACGCCGATCGCCAAAAGTAGCAACGCCTCGAGAATTCAAAAACTACGCATATAACCAATCAAATTTAGTAACCCATACATCCAAACAAGAACACCAAATGAAGCTGAGAATTAAGAAGCTTACACCGAGGAGTTGATCAGCTTCCTTACAGTTTCTTCGCGAGAGGTTGCGTATCTTGCCCGTGAGTCGGGCATTCTTCGTGCCTGCTCCCATAAGACCCAAGGATATTATAGCCACTGCCACGACCGGCAAACCTTGTCTTCCGAAAATGATATAATTTAGGTATGCAGACATTGTACGAAAAACACATACCTGCGCAGCTTCCGCATCCGTATCCCTTCCGAGTCTCCTTTGCGCTCACGCCCTACACCTGTCAATAATATCAAATCAGAAACAGGTGGACAAGGAATAGTTTAGAAGTGAATATAGAAAAAATGGGTTAGAGTGGCTTATTTTGGACTCCAGCGTATGCAAAGCCTCGGCGGACTGCTACTCAAATTCGAACGCTTGAATCAGCTCCCACGACGCAGTCTCATTGGAGTGGCAATGCCTGTAGAAGCCAAGGGGAGTATTAGAAAATTGAAAAACGTTACAAGCACAAAAACGGCAATAAAGCAACATAAGCCCTTATAAAAAGTTTAAACAGATACAAGCGATGTTGGCTTACACTATCGCAACCATTATGACACGGCAGTTGACAATGCGAACCCATTAGAACGTTCCTGCAATGACACGGCAGAAATTGCATTAGCAGAATCTATTAATTCGTGCGAATCCAAAATCAACTTCGCAGGACAACATCATATGCTTCAATAACAAAGGTACGAACAACGAGTGCGGTATTGAAAGGTCCTTACCTCGAAGTACAGGTCCGAAGGGAGAAGAAAAAGGGATACCAACCCCGCTGCAGCACAATCGCTCTCATCGTTCGTGTTCTTGAAGGGGCTGTCAACGCTTCGGGTCCACCCGACTGGCCCGAGTAGACCCAACCATTTATAAAGGATCCGGTTCCATGATTATGTTGAAATAAATGATTGGGTCGGTTTCGGTTCTCGCCCCTCCCGAATCGATTCATTCCCAAAACCGATTATTTTGTTAGCCTCATATGTTATTTCCTTCCTTTTCTTATAATTTTTCTCTTATCATAAGTTTAAAGTGTCGAATCTGATAGATAGATAAATAAAGGTGTTTAACGTTTTAACATATAAGTAACTTACTATTTTTCTATCAATTTTATTAACGATATATGATTAAAGTTTAAATTTTAGTTCGCGATTTAAATAAGAAAAGTGGTCTTTTTAGCTTAAATGGTTTTGTTTCAAACCTATGTTATTGTTTCAACGTGTATTTTAGGTTAAAATGGACGGTTTTGGGTCTAAGATTTTGTCCCAATTAATGATCTGTTCGGGAGTGCTTCTACCTAGAACGTACTCGGATCCCACCCGTTGACAGCCCTATCTTGAATGGCAGCCAATTTCCGGTCGAGCCACCACTCAAAGCTTGATGACAAATAGTCAGTCACTTATCTGAAGGAATTAAAAGAAAATGGAAGTCCATTGAGCAAGGGATGTGTCTTGTATACTTACATTGTTATCGGAAACCGGAAACAATAGTATGGAGCGATAGTCGGAAAGCCCTCCCCAAAAGTAGCAACGCCTCGAGCAATCCAAACCAACAAATATAACCGGAGCAAATTAGTAAGCCATACACCCAAAAGAGGACACAGAATGAAGCGGAGAGTTGAGAAGCTTACACCGAAGATTGCACCAGCTTCCTTATAGTAAAGCCGTGAGAGCTTCCACAGCTTGCCTGCAAATCGAGCATTCTCCGTTCCTGCCCAGAGGAACCAAAGATATTACTCCACAACCGGCAAAGTTATATTCCAAAAGTGTTAAAATATAGGAATGCAGACATTCTACAACAATCACATGCCTGTGCCGCTTCCGAATCCGTATCACTTCCGAATCTCCTTTCCGTACCCACGCCATTCACCTGTCAAGAATATCTAATCAGAAACAGGTGGAGAAATAAAAAGTCTAAGAGTGAATAAAGAGGTTAAAGTTGCTCATTCTGGACTCCAGCGTAAGAGAGGCTTTGGCTGATCACTGCTGCAATTCGAACGTTTGAATCATCTCCGCCGATGCAATCTCCTGAAAGTGGCAATGCGTGAATGTGTCAGTCATGAGGATTATTAATAAATTAATTAAAGTTACAAGCAAAACAACAGCAATTGAGCAGTTAGTAACCCACACACCCACGACAACATCAAGTCATTTATCCCACGGAATTAAAAGGAAACGGAACTGAAGAAAGCTTGGGATGTTTCCTATACTTTCATTGATATCGAAAACCGGGAACGTAGCAAAGCCTCGAGCAATCTAAACTACGCATGTAACCAAAGCAAAATAGTAACCCACACACCCAAACGAGAACTCCGGATGAAGTTGAGAATTGAGAAGCTTACACCGAAGAGTTGATCGGCTTCGTTATAGTATTGCCGCGAGAGGTTGCGCATCTTGCCCGCAAGTCGAGCATTCTCCGTGCCTGCACCCATAAGAACCAAGGATATTATGGTCACCTCCACAACTGGCAAGCCATATATTCCAACAATGTTCAAATTTAGGGATGCGGACATTCTACAACGAGCGCATACCCATGCCGCTTCCGAAACCGTTTCACTTCCGAGCCTTCTTTCTGCGCCCACGCCATTCACCTGCGAAAAATATCTAATTAGAAATAGGTGGAAAGAAAAAAGTTTACGAGTGTATACAGAAGAAATGGGTTAGAGTGGCCCATTCTGGACTCCAGCGTATGCGACGCCGTGGCTGTTCATTGTTACAATTCGAACGCTTGAATCGGCTCCGCGGATGCAATTTCCTGGAAGCGGCAATGCATGAAAATGTCGGTGATGAGGATTATTAACAAATTCAGAAAAATAACAAGCACAACAATGGTAATAGAGCAATTATTAACCCACACACCCACAAGAAACATCCATTCAGTTATCCTACGGAGTCAAAAGAAAACAAAACTGAATTAAGCACGGGAAGTTTCCTATACTTACATTGATATCGAAACCGGGAACAATGGTAAGGCACAGGAGCTAGTACGCCGATCGCCAAAAGTAGCAACGCCTCGAGAATTCAAAAACTACGCATATAACCAATCAAATTTAGTAACCCATACATCCAAACAAGAACACCAAATGAAGCTGAGAATTAAGAAGCTTACACCGAGGAGTTGATCAGCTTCCTTACAGTTTCTTCGCGAGAGGTTGCGTATCTTGCCCGTGAGTCGGGCATTCTTCGTGCCTGCTCCCATAAGACCCAAGGATATTATAGCCACTGCCACGACCGGCAAACCTTGTCTTCCGAAAATGATATAATTTAGGTATGCAGACATTGTACGAAAAACACATACCTGCGCAGCTTCCGCATCCGTATCCCTTCCGAGTCTCCTTTGCGCTCACGCCCTACACCTGTCAATAATATCAAATCAGAAACAGGTGGACAAGGAATAGTTTAGAAGTGAATATAGAAAAAATGGGTTAGAGTGGCTTATTTTGGACTCCAGCGTATGCAAAGCCTCGGCGGACTGCTACTCAAATTCGAACGCTTGAATCAGCTCCCACGACGCAGTCTCATTGGAGTGGCAATGCCTGTAGAAGCCAAGGGGAGTATTAGAAAATTGAAAAACGTTACAAGCACAAAAACGGCAATAAAGCAACATAAGCCCTTATAAAAAGTTTAAACAGATACAAGCGATGTTGGCTTACACTATCGCAACCATTATGACACGGCAGTTGACAATGCGAACCCATTAGAACGTTCCTGCAATGACACGGCAGAAATTGCATTAGCAGAATCTATTAATTCGTGCGAATCCAAAATCAACTTCGCAGGACAACATCATATGCTTCAATAACAAAGGTACGAACAACGAGTGCGGTATTGAAAGGTCCTTACCTCGAAGTACAGGTCCGAAGGGAGAAGAAAAAGGGATACCAACCCCGCTGCAGCACAATCGCTCTCATCGTTCGTGTTCTTGAAGGGGCTGTCAACGCTTCGGGTCCACCCGACTGGCCCGAGTAGACCCAACCATTTATAAAGGATCCGGTTCCATGATTATGTTGAAATAAATGATTGGGTCGGTTTCGGTTCTCGCCCCTCCCGAATCGATTCATTCCCAAAACCGATTATTTTGTTAGCCTCATATGTTATTTCCTTCCTTTTCTTATAATTTTTCTCTTATCATAAGTTTAAAGTGTCGAATCTGATAGATAGATAAATAAAGGTGTTTAACGTTTTAACATATAAGTAACTTACTATTTTTCTATCAATTTTATTAACGATATATGATTAAAGTTTAAATTTTAGTTCGCGATTTAAATAAGAAAAGTGGTCTTTTTAGCTTAAATGGTTTTGTTTCAAACCTATGTTATTGTTTCAACGTGTATTTTAGGTTAAAATGGACGGTTTTGGGTCTAAGATTTTGTCCCAATTAATGATCTGTTCGGGAGTGCTTCTACCTAGAACGTACTCGGATCCCACCCGTTGACAGCCCTATCTTGAATGGCAGCCAATTTCCGGTCGAGCCACCACTCAAAGCTTGATGACAAATAGTCAGTCACTTATCTGAAGGAATTAAAAGAAAATGGAAGTCCATTGAGCAAGGGATGTGTCTTGTATACTTACATTGTTATCGGAAACCGGAAACAATAGTATGGAGCGATAGTCGGAAAGCCCTCCCCAAAAGTAGCAACGCCTCGAGCAATCCAAACCAACAAATATAACCGGAGCAAATTAGTAAGCCATACACCCAAAAGAGGACACAGAATGAAGCGGAGAGTTGAGAAGCTTACACCGAAGATTGCACCAGCTTCCTTATAGTAAAGCCGTGAGAGCTTCCACAGCTTGCCTGCAAATCGAGCATTCTCCGTTCCTGCCCAGAGGAACCAAAGATATTACTCCACAACCGGCAAAGTTATATTCCAAAAGTGTTAAAATATAGGAATGCAGACATTCTACAACAATCACATGCCTGTGCCGCTTCCGAATCCGTATCACTTCCGAATCTCCTTTCCGTACCCACGCCATTCACCTGTCAAGAATATCTAATCAGAAACAGGTGGAGAAATAAAAAGTCTAAGAGTGAATAAAGAGGTTAAAGTTGCTCATTCTGGACTCCAGCGTAAGAGAGGCTTTGGCTGATCACTGCTGCAATTCGAACGTTTGAATCATCTCCGCCGATGCAATCTCCTGAAAGTGGCAATGCGTGAATGTGTCAGTCATGAGGATTATTAATAAATTAATTAAAGTTACAAGCAAAACAACAGCAATTGAGCAGTTAGTAACCCACACACCCACGACAACATCAAGTCATTTATCCCACGGAATTAAAAGGAAACGGAACTGAAGAAAGCTTGGGATGTTTCCTATACTTTCATTGATATCGAAAACCGGGAACGTAGCAAAGCCTCGAGCAATCTAAACTACGCATGTAACCAAAGCAAAATAGTAACCCACACACCCAAACGAGAACTCCGGATGAAGTTGAGAATTGAGAAGCTTACACCGAAGAGTTGATCGGCTTCGTTATAGTATTGCCGCGAGAGGTTGCGCATCTTGCCCGCAAGTCGAGCATTCTCCGTGCCTGCACCCATAAGAACCAAGGATATTATGGTCACCTCCACAACTGGCAAGCCATATATTCCAACAATGTTCAAATTTAGGGATGCGGACATTCTACAACGAGCGCATACCCATGCCGCTTCCGAAACCGTTTCACTTCCGAGCCTTCTTTCTGCGCCCACGCCATTCACCTGCGAAAAATATCTAATTAGAAATAGGTGGAAAGAAAAAAGTTTACGAGTGTATACAGAAGAAATGGGTTAGAGTGGCCCATTCTGGACTCCAGCGTATGCGACGCCGTGGCTGTTCATTGTTACAATTCGAACGCTTGAATCGGCTCCGCGGATGCAATTTCCTGGAAGCGGCAATGCATGAAAATGTCGGTGATGAGGATTATTAACAAATTCAGAAAAATAACAAGCACAACAATGGTAATAGAGCAATTATTAACCCACACACCCACAAGAAACATCCATTCAGTTATCCTACGGAGTCAAAAGAAAACAAAACTGAATTAAGCACGGGAAGTTTCCTATACTTACATTGATATCGAAACCGGGAACAATGGTAAGGCACAGGAGCTAGTACGCCGATCGCCAAAAGTAGCAACGCCTCGAGAATTCAAAAACTACGCATATAACCAATCAAATTTAGTAACCCATACATCCAAACAAGAACACCAAATGAAGCTGAGAATTAAGAAGCTTACACCGAGGAGTTGATCAGCTTCCTTACAGTTTCTTCGCGAGAGGTTGCGTATCTTGCCCGTGAGTCGGGCATTCTTCGTGCCTGCTCCCATAAGACCCAAGGATATTATAGCCACTGCCACGACCGGCAAACCTTGTCTTCCGAAAATGATATAATTTAGGTATGCAGACATTGTACGAAAAACACATACCTGCGCAGCTTCCGCATCCGTATCCCTTCCGAGTCTCCTTTGCGCTCACGCCCTACACCTGTCAATAATATCAAATCAGAAACAGGTGGACAAGGAATAGTTTAGAAGTGAATATAGAAAAAATGGGTTAGAGTGGCTTATTTTGGACTCCAGCGTATGCAAAGCCTCGGCGGACTGCTACTCAAATTCGAACGCTTGAATCAGCTCCCACGACGCAGTCTCATTGGAGTGGCAATGCCTGTAGAAGCCAAGGGGAGTATTAGAAAATTGAAAAACGTTACAAGCACAAAAACGGCAATAAAGCAACATAAGCCCTTATAAAAAGTTTAAACAGATACAAGCGATGTTGGCTTACACTATCGCAACCATTATGACACGGCAGTTGACAATGCGAACCCATTAGAACGTTCCTGCAATGACACGGCAGAAATTGCATTAGCAGAATCTATTAATTCGTGCGAATCCAAAATCAACTTCGCAGGACAACATCATATGCTTCAATAACAAAGGTACGAACAACGAGTGCGGTATTGAAAGGTCCTTACCTCGAAGTACAGGTCCGAAGGGAGAAGAAAAAGGGATACCAACCCCGCTGCAGCACAATCGCTCTCATCGTTCGTGTTCTTGAAGGGGCTGTCAACGCTTCGGGTCCACCCGACTGGCCCGAGTAGACCCAACCATTTATAAAGGATCCGGTTCCATGATTATGTTGAAATAAATGATTGGGTCGGTTTCGGTTCTCGCCCCTCCCGAATCGATTCATTCCCAAAACCGATTATTTTGTTAGCCTCATATGTTATTTCCTTCCTTTTCTTATAATTTTTCTCTTATCATAAGTTTAAAGTGTCGAATCTGATAGATAGATAAATAAAGGTGTTTAACGTTTTAACATATAAGTAACTTACTATTTTTCTATCAATTTTATTAACGATATATGATTAAAGTTTAAATTTTAGTTCGCGATTTAAATAAGAAAAGTGGTCTTTTTAGCTTAAATGGTTTTGTTTCAAACCTATGTTATTGTTTCAACGTGTATTTTAGGTTAAAATGGACGGTTTTGGGTCTAAGATTTTGTCCCAATTAATGATCTGTTCGGGAGTGCTTCTACCTAGAACGTACTCGGATCCCACCCGTTGACAGCCCTATCTTGAATGGCAGCCAATTTCCGGTCGAGCCACCACTCAAAGCTTGATGACAAATAGTCAGTCACTTATCTGAAGGAATTAAAAGAAAATGGAAGTCCATTGAGCAAGGGATGTGTCTTGTATACTTACATTGTTATCGGAAACCGGAAACAATAGTATGGAGCGATAGTCGGAAAGCCCTCCCCAAAAGTAGCAACGCCTCGAGCAATCCAAACCAACAAATATAACCGGAGCAAATTAGTAAGCCATACACCCAAAAGAGGACACAGAATGAAGCGGAGAGTTGAGAAGCTTACACCGAAGATTGCACCAGCTTCCTTATAGTAAAGCCGTGAGAGCTTCCACAGCTTGCCTGCAAATCGAGCATTCTCCGTTCCTGCCCAGAGGAACCAAAGATATTACTCCACAACCGGCAAAGTTATATTCCAAAAGTGTTAAAATATAGGAATGCAGACATTCTACAACAATCACATGCCTGTGCCGCTTCCGAATCCGTATCACTTCCGAATCTCCTTTCCGTACCCACGCCATTCACCTGTCAAGAATATCTAATCAGAAACAGGTGGAGAAATAAAAAGTCTAAGAGTGAATAAAGAGGTTAAAGTTGCTCATTCTGGACTCCAGCGTAAGAGAGGCTTTGGCTGATCACTGCTGCAATTCGAACGTTTGAATCATCTCCGCCGATGCAATCTCCTGAAAGTGGCAATGCGTGAATGTGTCAGTCATGAGGATTATTAATAAATTAATTAAAGTTACAAGCAAAACAACAGCAATTGAGCAGTTAGTAACCCACACACCCACGACAACATCAAGTCATTTATCCCACGGAATTAAAAGGAAACGGAACTGAAGAAAGCTTGGGATGTTTCCTATACTTTCATTGATATCGAAAACCGGGAACGTAGCAAAGCCTCGAGCAATCTAAACTACGCATGTAACCAAAGCAAAATAGTAACCCACACACCCAAACGAGAACTCCGGATGAAGTTGAGAATTGAGAAGCTTACACCGAAGAGTTGATCGGCTTCGTTATAGTATTGCCGCGAGAGGTTGCGCATCTTGCCCGCAAGTCGAGCATTCTCCGTGCCTGCACCCATAAGAACCAAGGATATTATGGTCACCTCCACAACTGGCAAGCCATATATTCCAACAATGTTCAAATTTAGGGATGCGGACATTCTACAACGAGCGCATACCCATGCCGCTTCCGAAACCGTTTCACTTCCGAGCCTTCTTTCTGCGCCCACGCCATTCACCTGCGAAAAATATCTAATTAGAAATAGGTGGAAAGAAAAAAGTTTACGAGTGTATACAGAAGAAATGGGTTAGAGTGGCCCATTCTGGACTCCAGCGTATGCGACGCCGTGGCTGTTCATTGTTACAATTCGAACGCTTGAATCGGCTCCGCGGATGCAATTTCCTGGAAGCGGCAATGCATGAAAATGTCGGTGATGAGGATTATTAACAAATTCAGAAAAATAACAAGCACAACAATGGTAATAGAGCAATTATTAACCCACACACCCACAAGAAACATCCATTCAGTTATCCTACGGAGTCAAAAGAAAACAAAACTGAATTAAGCACGGGAAGTTTCCTATACTTACATTGATATCGAAACCGGGAACAATGGTAAGGCACAGGAGCTAGTACGCCGATCGCCAAAAGTAGCAACGCCTCGAGAATTCAAAAACTACGCATATAACCAATCAAATTTAGTAACCCATACATCCAAACAAGAACACCAAATGAAGCTGAGAATTAAGAAGCTTACACCGAGGAGTTGATCAGCTTCCTTACAGTTTCTTCGCGAGAGGTTGCGTATCTTGCCCGTGAGTCGGGCATTCTTCGTGCCTGCTCCCATAAGACCCAAGGATATTATAGCCACTGCCACGACCGGCAAACCTTGTCTTCCGAAAATGATATAATTTAGGTATGCAGACATTGTACGAAAAACACATACCTGCGCAGCTTCCGCATCCGTATCCCTTCCGAGTCTCCTTTGCGCTCACGCCCTACACCTGTCAATAATATCAAATCAGAAACAGGTGGACAAGGAATAGTTTAGAAGTGAATATAGAAAAAATGGGTTAGAGTGGCTTATTTTGGACTCCAGCGTATGCAAAGCCTCGGCGGACTGCTACTCAAATTCGAACGCTTGAATCAGCTCCCACGACGCAGTCTCATTGGAGTGGCAATGCCTGTAGAAGCCAAGGGGAGTATTAGAAAATTGAAAAACGTTACAAGCACAAAAACGGCAATAAAGCAACATAAGCCCTTATAAAAAGTTTAAACAGATACAAGCGATGTTGGCTTACACTATCGCAACCATTATGACACGGCAGTTGACAATGCGAACCCATTAGAACGTTCCTGCAATGACACGGCAGAAATTGCATTAGCAGAATCTATTAATTCGTGCGAATCCAAAATCAACTTCGCAGGACAACATCATATGCTTCAATAACAAAGGTACGAACAACGAGTGCGGTATTGAAAGGTCCTTACCTCGAAGTACAGGTCCGAAGGGAGAAGAAAAAGGGATACCAACCCCGCTGCAGCACAATCGCTCTCATCGTTCGTGTTCTTGAAGGGGCTGTCAACGCTTCGGGTCCACCCGACTGGCCCGAGTAGACCCAACCATTTATAAAGGATCCGGTTCCATGATTATGTTGAAATAAATGATTGGGTCGGTTTCGGTTCTCGCCCCTCCCGAATCGATTCATTCCCAAAACCGATTATTTTGTTAGCCTCATATGTTATTTCCTTCCTTTTCTTATAATTTTTCTCTTATCATAAGTTTAAAGTGTCGAATCTGATAGATAGATAAATAAAGGTGTTTAACGTTTTAACATATAAGTAACTTACTATTTTTCTATCAATTTTATTAACGATATATGATTAAAGTTTAAATTTTAGTTCGCGATTTAAATAAGAAAAGTGGTCTTTTTAGCTTAAATGGTTTTGTTTCAAACCTATGTTATTGTTTCAACGTGTATTTTAGGTTAAAATGGACGGTTTTGGGTCTAAGATTTTGTCCCAATTAATGATCTGTTCGGGAGTGCTTCTACCTAGAACGTACTCGGATCCCACCCGTTGACAGCCCTATCTTGAATGGCAGCCAATTTCCGGTCGAGCCACCACTCAAAGCTTGATGACAAATAGTCAGTCACTTATCTGAAGGAATTAAAAGAAAATGGAAGTCCATTGAGCAAGGGATGTGTCTTGTATACTTACATTGTTATCGGAAACCGGAAACAATAGTATGGAGCGATAGTCGGAAAGCCCTCCCCAAAAGTAGCAACGCCTCGAGCAATCCAAACCAACAAATATAACCGGAGCAAATTAGTAAGCCATACACCCAAAAGAGGACACAGAATGAAGCGGAGAGTTGAGAAGCTTACACCGAAGATTGCACCAGCTTCCTTATAGTAAAGCCGTGAGAGCTTCCACAGCTTGCCTGCAAATCGAGCATTCTCCGTTCCTGCCCAGAGGAACCAAAGATATTACTCCACAACCGGCAAAGTTATATTCCAAAAGTGTTAAAATATAGGAATGCAGACATTCTACAACAATCACATGCCTGTGCCGCTTCCGAATCCGTATCACTTCCGAATCTCCTTTCCGTACCCACGCCATTCACCTGTCAAGAATATCTAATCAGAAACAGGTGGAGAAATAAAAAGTCTAAGAGTGAATAAAGAGGTTAAAGTTGCTCATTCTGGACTCCAGCGTAAGAGAGGCTTTGGCTGATCACTGCTGCAATTCGAACGTTTGAATCATCTCCGCCGATGCAATCTCCTGAAAGTGGCAATGCGTGAATGTGTCAGTCATGAGGATTATTAATAAATTAATTAAAGTTACAAGCAAAACAACAGCAATTGAGCAGTTAGTAACCCACACACCCACGACAACATCAAGTCATTTATCCCACGGAATTAAAAGGAAACGGAACTGAAGAAAGCTTGGGATGTTTCCTATACTTTCATTGATATCGAAAACCGGGAACGTAGCAAAGCCTCGAGCAATCTAAACTACGCATGTAACCAAAGCAAAATAGTAACCCACACACCCAAACGAGAACTCCGGATGAAGTTGAGAATTGAGAAGCTTACACCGAAGAGTTGATCGGCTTCGTTATAGTATTGCCGCGAGAGGTTGCGCATCTTGCCCGCAAGTCGAGCATTCTCCGTGCCTGCACCCATAAGAACCAAGGATATTATGGTCACCTCCACAACTGGCAAGCCATATATTCCAACAATGTTCAAATTTAGGGATGCGGACATTCTACAACGAGCGCATACCCATGCCGCTTCCGAAACCGTTTCACTTCCGAGCCTTCTTTCTGCGCCCACGCCATTCACCTGCGAAAAATATCTAATTAGAAATAGGTGGAAAGAAAAAAGTTTACGAGTGTATACAGAAGAAATGGGTTAGAGTGGCCCATTCTGGACTCCAGCGTATGCGACGCCGTGGCTGTTCATTGTTACAATTCGAACGCTTGAATCGGCTCCGCGGATGCAATTTCCTGGAAGCGGCAATGCATGAAAATGTCGGTGATGAGGATTATTAACAAATTCAGAAAAATAACAAGCACAACAATGGTAATAGAGCAATTATTAACCCACACACCCACAAGAAACATCCATTCAGTTATCCTACGGAGTCAAAAGAAAACAAAACTGAATTAAGCACGGGAAGTTTCCTATACTTACATTGATATCGAAACCGGGAACAATGGTAAGGCACAGGAGCTAGTACGCCGATCGCCAAAAGTAGCAACGCCTCGAGAATTCAAAAACTACGCATATAACCAATCAAATTTAGTAACCCATACATCCAAACAAGAACACCAAATGAAGCTGAGAATTAAGAAGCTTACACCGAGGAGTTGATCAGCTTCCTTACAGTTTCTTCGCGAGAGGTTGCGTATCTTGCCCGTGAGTCGGGCATTCTTCGTGCCTGCTCCCATAAGACCCAAGGATATTATAGCCACTGCCACGACCGGCAAACCTTGTCTTCCGAAAATGATATAATTTAGGTATGCAGACATTGTACGAAAAACACATACCTGCGCAGCTTCCGCATCCGTATCCCTTCCGAGTCTCCTTTGCGCTCACGCCCTACACCTGTCAATAATATCAAATCAGAAACAGGTGGACAAGGAATAGTTTAGAAGTGAATATAGAAAAAATGGGTTAGAGTGGCTTATTTTGGACTCCAGCGTATGCAAAGCCTCGGCGGACTGCTACTCAAATTCGAACGCTTGAATCAGCTCCCACGACGCAGTCTCATTGGAGTGGCAATGCCTGTAGAAGCCAAGGGGAGTATTAGAAAATTGAAAAACGTTACAAGCACAAAAACGGCAATAAAGCAACATAAGCCCTTATAAAAAGTTTAAACAGATACAAGCGATGTTGGCTTACACTATCGCAACCATTATGACACGGCAGTTGACAATGCGAACCCATTAGAACGTTCCTGCAATGACACGGCAGAAATTGCATTAGCAGAATCTATTAATTCGTGCGAATCCAAAATCAACTTCGCAGGACAACATCATATGCTTCAATAACAAAGGTACGAACAACGAGTGCGGTATTGAAAGGTCCTTACCTCGAAGTACAGGTCCGAAGGGAGAAGAAAAAGGGATACCAACCCCGCTGCAGCACAATCGCTCTCATCGTTCGTGTTCTTGAAGGGGCTGTCAACGCTTCGGGTCCACCCGACTGGCCCGAGTAGACCCAACCATTTATAAAGGATCCGGTTCCATGATTATGTTGAAATAAATGATTGGGTCGGTTTCGGTTCTCGCCCCTCCCGAATCGATTCATTCCCAAAACCGATTATTTTGTTAGCCTCATATGTTATTTCCTTCCTTTTCTTATAATTTTTCTCTTATCATAAGTTTAAAGTGTCGAATCTGATAGATAGATAAATAAAGGTGTTTAACGTTTTAACATATAAGTAACTTACTATTTTTCTATCAATTTTATTAACGATATATGATTAAAGTTTAAATTTTAGTTCGCGATTTAAATAAGAAAAGTGGTCTTTTTAGCTTAAATGGTTTTGTTTCAAACCTATGTTATTGTTTCAACGTGTATTTTAGGTTAAAATGGACGGTTTTGGGTCTAAGATTTTGTCCCAATTAATGATCTGTTCGGGAGTGCTTCTACCTAGAACGTACTCGGATCCCACCCGTTGACAGCCCTATCTTGAATGGCAGCCAATTTCCGGTCGAGCCACCACTCAAAGCTTGATGACAAATAGTCAGTCACTTATCTGAAGGAATTAAAAGAAAATGGAAGTCCATTGAGCAAGGGATGTGTCTTGTATACTTACATTGTTATCGGAAACCGGAAACAATAGTATGGAGCGATAGTCGGAAAGCCCTCCCCAAAAGTAGCAACGCCTCGAGCAATCCAAACCAACAAATATAACCGGAGCAAATTAGTAAGCCATACACCCAAAAGAGGACACAGAATGAAGCGGAGAGTTGAGAAGCTTACACCGAAGATTGCACCAGCTTCCTTATAGTAAAGCCGTGAGAGCTTCCACAGCTTGCCTGCAAATCGAGCATTCTCCGTTCCTGCCCAGAGGAACCAAAGATATTACTCCACAACCGGCAAAGTTATATTCCAAAAGTGTTAAAATATAGGAATGCAGACATTCTACAACAATCACATGCCTGTGCCGCTTCCGAATCCGTATCACTTCCGAATCTCCTTTCCGTACCCACGCCATTCACCTGTCAAGAATATCTAATCAGAAACAGGTGGAGAAATAAAAAGTCTAAGAGTGAATAAAGAGGTTAAAGTTGCTCATTCTGGACTCCAGCGTAAGAGAGGCTTTGGCTGATCACTGCTGCAATTCGAACGTTTGAATCATCTCCGCCGATGCAATCTCCTGAAAGTGGCAATGCGTGAATGTGTCAGTCATGAGGATTATTAATAAATTAATTAAAGTTACAAGCAAAACAACAGCAATTGAGCAGTTAGTAACCCACACACCCACGACAACATCAAGTCATTTATCCCACGGAATTAAAAGGAAACGGAACTGAAGAAAGCTTGGGATGTTTCCTATACTTTCATTGATATCGAAAACCGGGAACGTAGCAAAGCCTCGAGCAATCTAAACTACGCATGTAACCAAAGCAAAATAGTAACCCACACACCCAAACGAGAACTCCGGATGAAGTTGAGAATTGAGAAGCTTACACCGAAGAGTTGATCGGCTTCGTTATAGTATTGCCGCGAGAGGTTGCGCATCTTGCCCGCAAGTCGAGCATTCTCCGTGCCTGCACCCATAAGAACCAAGGATATTATGGTCACCTCCACAACTGGCAAGCCATATATTCCAACAATGTTCAAATTTAGGGATGCGGACATTCTACAACGAGCGCATACCCATGCCGCTTCCGAAACCGTTTCACTTCCGAGCCTTCTTTCTGCGCCCACGCCATTCACCTGCGAAAAATATCTAATTAGAAATAGGTGGAAAGAAAAAAGTTTACGAGTGTATACAGAAGAAATGGGTTAGAGTGGCCCATTCTGGACTCCAGCGTATGCGACGCCGTGGCTGTTCATTGTTACAATTCGAACGCTTGAATCGGCTCCGCGGATGCAATTTCCTGGAAGCGGCAATGCATGAAAATGTCGGTGATGAGGATTATTAACAAATTCAGAAAAATAACAAGCACAACAATGGTAATAGAGCAATTATTAACCCACACACCCACAAGAAACATCCATTCAGTTATCCTACGGAGTCAAAAGAAAACAAAACTGAATTAAGCACGGGAAGTTTCCTATACTTACATTGATATCGAAACCGGGAACAATGGTAAGGCACAGGAGCTAGTACGCCGATCGCCAAAAGTAGCAACGCCTCGAGAATTCAAAAACTACGCATATAACCAATCAAATTTAGTAACCCATACATCCAAACAAGAACACCAAATGAAGCTGAGAATTAAGAAGCTTACACCGAGGAGTTGATCAGCTTCCTTACAGTTTCTTCGCGAGAGGTTGCGTATCTTGCCCGTGAGTCGGGCATTCTTCGTGCCTGCTCCCATAAGACCCAAGGATATTATAGCCACTGCCACGACCGGCAAACCTTGTCTTCCGAAAATGATATAATTTAGGTATGCAGACATTGTACGAAAAACACATACCTGCGCAGCTTCCGCATCCGTATCCCTTCCGAGTCTCCTTTGCGCTCACGCCCTACACCTGTCAATAATATCAAATCAGAAACAGGTGGACAAGGAATAGTTTAGAAGTGAATATAGAAAAAATGGGTTAGAGTGGCTTATTTTGGACTCCAGCGTATGCAAAGCCTCGGCGGACTGCTACTCAAATTCGAACGCTTGAATCAGCTCCCACGACGCAGTCTCATTGGAGTGGCAATGCCTGTAGAAGCCAAGGGGAGTATTAGAAAATTGAAAAACGTTACAAGCACAAAAACGGCAATAAAGCAACATAAGCCCTTATAAAAAGTTTAAACAGATACAAGCGATGTTGGCTTACACTATCGCAACCATTATGACACGGCAGTTGACAATGCGAACCCATTAGAACGTTCCTGCAATGACACGGCAGAAATTGCATTAGCAGAATCTATTAATTCGTGCGAATCCAAAATCAACTTCGCAGGACAACATCATATGCTTCAATAACAAAGGTACGAACAACGAGTGCGGTATTGAAAGGTCCTTACCTCGAAGTACAGGTCCGAAGGGAGAAGAAAAAGGGATACCAACCCCGCTGCAGCACAATCGCTCTCATCGTTCGTGTTCTTGAAGGGGCTGTCAACGCTTCGGGTCCACCCGACTGGCCCGAGTAGACCCAACCATTTATAAAGGATCCGGTTCCATGATTATGTTGAAATAAATGATTGGGTCGGTTTCGGTTCTCGCCCCTCCCGAATCGATTCATTCCCAAAACCGATTATTTTGTTAGCCTCATATGTTATTTCCTTCCTTTTCTTATAATTTTTCTCTTATCATAAGTTTAAAGTGTCGAATCTGATAGATAGATAAATAAAGGTGTTTAACGTTTTAACATATAAGTAACTTACTATTTTTCTATCAATTTTATTAACGATATATGATTAAAGTTTAAATTTTAGTTCGCGATTTAAATAAGAAAAGTGGTCTTTTTAGCTTAAATGGTTTTGTTTCAAACCTATGTTATTGTTTCAACGTGTATTTTAGGTTAAAATGGACGGTTTTGGGTCTAAGATTTTGTCCCAATTAATGATCTGTTCGGGAGTGCTTCTACCTAGAACGTACTCGGATCCCACCCGTTGACAGCCCTATCTTGAATGGCAGCCAATTTCCGGTCGAGCCACCACTCAAAGCTTGATGACAAATAGTCAGTCACTTATCTGAAGGAATTAAAAGAAAATGGAAGTCCATTGAGCAAGGGATGTGTCTTGTATACTTACATTGTTATCGGAAACCGGAAACAATAGTATGGAGCGATAGTCGGAAAGCCCTCCCCAAAAGTAGCAACGCCTCGAGCAATCCAAACCAACAAATATAACCGGAGCAAATTAGTAAGCCATACACCCAAAAGAGGACACAGAATGAAGCGGAGAGTTGAGAAGCTTACACCGAAGATTGCACCAGCTTCCTTATAGTAAAGCCGTGAGAGCTTCCACAGCTTGCCTGCAAATCGAGCATTCTCCGTTCCTGCCCAGAGGAACCAAAGATATTACTCCACAACCGGCAAAGTTATATTCCAAAAGTGTTAAAATATAGGAATGCAGACATTCTACAACAATCACATGCCTGTGCCGCTTCCGAATCCGTATCACTTCCGAATCTCCTTTCCGTACCCACGCCATTCACCTGTCAAGAATATCTAATCAGAAACAGGTGGAGAAATAAAAAGTCTAAGAGTGAATAAAGAGGTTAAAGTTGCTCATTCTGGACTCCAGCGTAAGAGAGGCTTTGGCTGATCACTGCTGCAATTCGAACGTTTGAATCATCTCCGCCGATGCAATCTCCTGAAAGTGGCAATGCGTGAATGTGTCAGTCATGAGGATTATTAATAAATTAATTAAAGTTACAAGCAAAACAACAGCAATTGAGCAGTTAGTAACCCACACACCCACGACAACATCAAGTCATTTATCCCACGGAATTAAAAGGAAACGGAACTGAAGAAAGCTTGGGATGTTTCCTATACTTTCATTGATATCGAAAACCGGGAACGTAGCAAAGCCTCGAGCAATCTAAACTACGCATGTAACCAAAGCAAAATAGTAACCCACACACCCAAACGAGAACTCCGGATGAAGTTGAGAATTGAGAAGCTTACACCGAAGAGTTGATCGGCTTCGTTATAGTATTGCCGCGAGAGGTTGCGCATCTTGCCCGCAAGTCGAGCATTCTCCGTGCCTGCACCCATAAGAACCAAGGATATTATGGTCACCTCCACAACTGGCAAGCCATATATTCCAACAATGTTCAAATTTAGGGATGCGGACATTCTACAACGAGCGCATACCCATGCCGCTTCCGAAACCGTTTCACTTCCGAGCCTTCTTTCTGCGCCCACGCCATTCACCTGCGAAAAATATCTAATTAGAAATAGGTGGAAAGAAAAAAGTTTACGAGTGTATACAGAAGAAATGGGTTAGAGTGGCCCATTCTGGACTCCAGCGTATGCGACGCCGTGGCTGTTCATTGTTACAATTCGAACGCTTGAATCGGCTCCGCGGATGCAATTTCCTGGAAGCGGCAATGCATGAAAATGTCGGTGATGAGGATTATTAACAAATTCAGAAAAATAACAAGCACAACAATGGTAATAGAGCAATTATTAACCCACACACCCACAAGAAACATCCATTCAGTTATCCTACGGAGTCAAAAGAAAACAAAACTGAATTAAGCACGGGAAGTTTCCTATACTTACATTGATATCGAAACCGGGAACAATGGTAAGGCACAGGAGCTAGTACGCCGATCGCCAAAAGTAGCAACGCCTCGAGAATTCAAAAACTACGCATATAACCAATCAAATTTAGTAACCCATACATCCAAACAAGAACACCAAATGAAGCTGAGAATTAAGAAGCTTACACCGAGGAGTTGATCAGCTTCCTTACAGTTTCTTCGCGAGAGGTTGCGTATCTTGCCCGTGAGTCGGGCATTCTTCGTGCCTGCTCCCATAAGACCCAAGGATATTATAGCCACTGCCACGACCGGCAAACCTTGTCTTCCGAAAATGATATAATTTAGGTATGCAGACATTGTACGAAAAACACATACCTGCGCAGCTTCCGCATCCGTATCCCTTCCGAGTCTCCTTTGCGCTCACGCCCTACACCTGTCAATAATATCAAATCAGAAACAGGTGGACAAGGAATAGTTTAGAAGTGAATATAGAAAAAATGGGTTAGAGTGGCTTATTTTGGACTCCAGCGTATGCAAAGCCTCGGCGGACTGCTACTCAAATTCGAACGCTTGAATCAGCTCCCACGACGCAGTCTCATTGGAGTGGCAATGCCTGTAGAAGCCAAGGGGAGTATTAGAAAATTGAAAAACGTTACAAGCACAAAAACGGCAATAAAGCAACATAAGCCCTTATAAAAAGTTTAAACAGATACAAGCGATGTTGGCTTACACTATCGCAACCATTATGACACGGCAGTTGACAATGCGAACCCATTAGAACGTTCCTGCAATGACACGGCAGAAATTGCATTAGCAGAATCTATTAATTCGTGCGAATCCAAAATCAACTTCGCAGGACAACATCATATGCTTCAATAACAAAGGTACGAACAACGAGTGCGGTATTGAAAGGTCCTTACCTCGAAGTACAGGTCCGAAGGGAGAAGAAAAAGGGATACCAACCCCGCTGCAGCACAATCGCTCTCATCGTTCGTGTTCTTGAAGGGGCTGTCAACGCTTCGGGTCCACCCGACTGGCCCGAGTAGACCCAACCATTTATAAAGGATCCGGTTCCATGATTATGTTGAAATAAATGATTGGGTCGGTTTCGGTTCTCGCCCCTCCCGAATCGATTCATTCCCAAAACCGATTATTTTGTTAGCCTCATATGTTATTTCCTTCCTTTTCTTATAATTTTTCTCTTATCATAAGTTTAAAGTGTCGAATCTGATAGATAGATAAATAAAGGTGTTTAACGTTTTAACATATAAGTAACTTACTATTTTTCTATCAATTTTATTAACGATATATGATTAAAGTTTAAATTTTAGTTCGCGATTTAAATAAGAAAAGTGGTCTTTTTAGCTTAAATGGTTTTGTTTCAAACCTATGTTATTGTTTCAACGTGTATTTTAGGTTAAAATGGACGGTTTTGGGTCTAAGATTTTGTCCCAATTAATGATCTGTTCGGGAGTGCTTCTACCTAGAACGTACTCGGATCCCACCCGTTGACAGCCCTATCTTGAATGGCAGCCAATTTCCGGTCGAGCCACCACTCAAAGCTTGATGACAAATAGTCAGTCACTTATCTGAAGGAATTAAAAGAAAATGGAAGTCCATTGAGCAAGGGATGTGTCTTGTATACTTACATTGTTATCGGAAACCGGAAACAATAGTATGGAGCGATAGTCGGAAAGCCCTCCCCAAAAGTAGCAACGCCTCGAGCAATCCAAACCAACAAATATAACCGGAGCAAATTAGTAAGCCATACACCCAAAAGAGGACACAGAATGAAGCGGAGAGTTGAGAAGCTTACACCGAAGATTGCACCAGCTTCCTTATAGTAAAGCCGTGAGAGCTTCCACAGCTTGCCTGCAAATCGAGCATTCTCCGTTCCTGCCCAGAGGAACCAAAGATATTACTCCACAACCGGCAAAGTTATATTCCAAAAGTGTTAAAATATAGGAATGCAGACATTCTACAACAATCACATGCCTGTGCCGCTTCCGAATCCGTATCACTTCCGAATCTCCTTTCCGTACCCACGCCATTCACCTGTCAAGAATATCTAATCAGAAACAGGTGGAGAAATAAAAAGTCTAAGAGTGAATAAAGAGGTTAAAGTTGCTCATTCTGGACTCCAGCGTAAGAGAGGCTTTGGCTGATCACTGCTGCAATTCGAACGTTTGAATCATCTCCGCCGATGCAATCTCCTGAAAGTGGCAATGCGTGAATGTGTCAGTCATGAGGATTATTAATAAATTAATTAAAGTTACAAGCAAAACAACAGCAATTGAGCAGTTAGTAACCCACACACCCACGACAACATCAAGTCATTTATCCCACGGAATTAAAAGGAAACGGAACTGAAGAAAGCTTGGGATGTTTCCTATACTTTCATTGATATCGAAAACCGGGAACGTAGCAAAGCCTCGAGCAATCTAAACTACGCATGTAACCAAAGCAAAATAGTAACCCACACACCCAAACGAGAACTCCGGATGAAGTTGAGAATTGAGAAGCTTACACCGAAGAGTTGATCGGCTTCGTTATAGTATTGCCGCGAGAGGTTGCGCATCTTGCCCGCAAGTCGAGCATTCTCCGTGCCTGCACCCATAAGAACCAAGGATATTATGGTCACCTCCACAACTGGCAAGCCATATATTCCAACAATGTTCAAATTTAGGGATGCGGACATTCTACAACGAGCGCATACCCATGCCGCTTCCGAAACCGTTTCACTTCCGAGCCTTCTTTCTGCGCCCACGCCATTCACCTGCGAAAAATATCTAATTAGAAATAGGTGGAAAGAAAAAAGTTTACGAGTGTATACAGAAGAAATGGGTTAGAGTGGCCCATTCTGGACTCCAGCGTATGCGACGCCGTGGCTGTTCATTGTTACAATTCGAACGCTTGAATCGGCTCCGCGGATGCAATTTCCTGGAAGCGGCAATGCATGAAAATGTCGGTGATGAGGATTATTAACAAATTCAGAAAAATAACAAGCACAACAATGGTAATAGAGCAATTATTAACCCACACACCCACAAGAAACATCCATTCAGTTATCCTACGGAGTCAAAAGAAAACAAAACTGAATTAAGCACGGGAAGTTTCCTATACTTACATTGATATCGAAACCGGGAACAATGGTAAGGCACAGGAGCTAGTACGCCGATCGCCAAAAGTAGCAACGCCTCGAGAATTCAAAAACTACGCATATAACCAATCAAATTTAGTAACCCATACATCCAAACAAGAACACCAAATGAAGCTGAGAATTAAGAAGCTTACACCGAGGAGTTGATCAGCTTCCTTACAGTTTCTTCGCGAGAGGTTGCGTATCTTGCCCGTGAGTCGGGCATTCTTCGTGCCTGCTCCCATAAGACCCAAGGATATTATAGCCACTGCCACGACCGGCAAACCTTGTCTTCCGAAAATGATATAATTTAGGTATGCAGACATTGTACGAAAAACACATACCTGCGCAGCTTCCGCATCCGTATCCCTTCCGAGTCTCCTTTGCGCTCACGCCCTACACCTGTCAATAATATCAAATCAGAAACAGGTGGACAAGGAATAGTTTAGAAGTGAATATAGAAAAAATGGGTTAGAGTGGCTTATTTTGGACTCCAGCGTATGCAAAGCCTCGGCGGACTGCTACTCAAATTCGAACGCTTGAATCAGCTCCCACGACGCAGTCTCATTGGAGTGGCAATGCCTGTAGAAGCCAAGGGGAGTATTAGAAAATTGAAAAACGTTACAAGCACAAAAACGGCAATAAAGCAACATAAGCCCTTATAAAAAGTTTAAACAGATACAAGCGATGTTGGCTTACACTATCGCAACCATTATGACACGGCAGTTGACAATGCGAACCCATTAGAACGTTCCTGCAATGACACGGCAGAAATTGCATTAGCAAAATCTATTAATTCGTGCGAATCCAAAATCAACTTCGCAGGACAACATCATATGCTTCAATAACAAAGGTACGAACAACGAGTGCGGTATTGAAAGGTCCTTACCTCGAAGTACAGGTCCGAAGGGAGAAGAAAAAGGGATACCAACCCCGCTGCAGCACAATCGCTCTCATCGTTCGTGTTCTTGAAGGGGCTGTCAACGCTTCGGGTCCACCCGACTGGCCCGAGTAGACCCAACCATTTATAAAGGATCCGGTTCCATGATTATGTTGAAATAAATGATTGGGTCGGTTTCGGTTCTCGCCCCTCCCGAATCGATTCATTCCCAAAACCGATTATTTTGTTAGCCTCATATGTTATTTCCTTCCTTTTCTTATAATTTTTCTCTTATCATAAGTTTAAAGTGTCGAATCTGATAGATAGATAAATAAAGGTGTTTAACGTTTTAACATATAAGTAACTTACTATTTTTCTATCAATTTTATTAACGATATATGATTAAAGTTTAAATTTTAGTTCGCGATTTAAATAAAAGTGGTTCTTTTTAGCTTAAATGGTTTTGTTTCAAACCTATGTTATTGTTTCAACGTGTATTTTAGGTTAAAATGGACGGTTTTGGGGTCTAAGATTTGTCCCAATTAATGATCTGTTCGGGAGTGCTTCTACCTAGAACGTTCTCGGATCCCACCCGTTGACAGCCCTATCTTGAATGGCAGCCAATTTCCGGTCGAGCCACCACTCAAAGCTTGATGACAAATAGTCAGTCACTTATCTGAAGGAATTAAAAGAAAATGGAAGTCCATTAGACAAGGGATGTGTCTTGTCTATTTACATTGTTATCGGAA